>NC_079907.1:16239522-16297047 GCF_024868665.1 Triplophysa rosa | reverse complement strand
ATTTATATGAACAATCATTGGTTACAGGTACAGATTGTGTCATTAAATCATCAATTCTTCTTCAAATAATCAAATTATCATCATAAACCTACTTATATGTAATTATTCTTATTGACTATGATTTCAGATCAACCCATCTATGTACTAATGTTCCTATGAATACTTCTCAATACTTTTTAGGTATTTTATCAAGTGCATTTATAACTGTGGTGCAAAACAGAGCTCAAATACATGTAAAAAACATCTAAATATGTAAAAAACATCTAAATGTGCCTAGAAATTACACAATAGTACAGATTTCAAAAATTGAAGGGATGGTTTACAAAACCGAGAGCACGGATTGGAAACTCGTGGGTACAGTTTATTAATCCGAGAGCACGGTTTTGTAAACTGTGGGAACAGTTTTAGAATCTGTGAGTACGGATTTTTAAACGGAGGGAACGAATTACAAAACTGTTGCCACGGATTTGCGGATCTTGTTTTTTTTTCTCCGAGGGTTGACTAGACGGGCTCCACACTAATTCATTACGATGACATAAAATAAAATTAATTCATTACCTTGTCCGTGAACATGATGGGCTATCTCCATACGCCTCTGGCTGGTGAAAACGACATGTCCCATAATTCCACTCTCCTACATAACGTCATTTAGCTTCGCCTTTTGTTGTTGTTTCAAAAGTGCACCATCTAGCGGTCCAAATATACATATTGTGGCTTTAAGCTGATAGGAAATGTTTTGTAGTGTTTTATACAAATCAATCAATATTTTGTGTCAAATACTTTATTCATGTGTCAAGTAGCTGTGCAATGTGAATCCAGACAGTTATTATGAAAGAATAATCCTCCTCACCTGATCACCCTGTTAGAGTTTGTTCTGCTATAACTACCCAAATTCCATTTGTAACTTGTATTATACCTTACTTATGGTGCAGAGTTTTAACATCGCCATTTGATCATATATATTTCATATCATGATGATTCCATACTACCTACTGTAAGTACACTGTTCTAGCACAAACAGTTTTTGACAAATACAAATAGGCCTACTATACTAAACAAATAATAATAATAATTTTCATGACAGCAGCTATCAATTGCATACATTTTGACACATGCCATATTGTCACTTCTAGGGACTATTTAAAATCCTCCATGGCTGTGCAATGTAGCAAAATGGAACACAACTGAATCATTGCTTTCTGTGGATGGTGCACTACTGTTTCATAAAAGCACTAAGTTGAGCCACATCATGGTTATTGTCATGGCTAATAACCACAATAGGGTGTGTCGAATGTTAGGTGACTAAACCGGTAAACAGGTTGGTAAAAGTGTATTAACAGTATTAACTATCAGCGATATCTGTGGATTTTTAAAGCAGCACTATAGAACTTTTGCTCACAGGTTGCCCCATTTGGTTGATAAGCGCAATGGGGTATATGCACATGGGACAATGACGTACTTCCGCTAAAATCTCTGCCAGCTACAGGTAGGTAAACTTACGCTCTCATAGCAATAAGGGGATTTTTCCACAAAGTGATAACGATGTGTTTCAAGAAAATGTTCAAATTTCGGTGAACAGACAGCAGTACGGGTGAACATTGTTGAGTGCCCCTGTGATCATGCCTCTATAATTGCTAAAGTTCACTTGGATTTTTTCATATTTGTTGATGTACCTTGAAATGGATAGCCTGAAGTGCTTCTCCTTTTTGGTTGTCGACGTATGGAGAAGTGTTTGAATAATTAGACTCACTTTGTTAAACGTAATCCTGAAGTGATATGTCATTGTTCCCTATGTCGCCGGATGTAACAGCCTTGCTGAGATTTTAGCCGAAATACCTCATCGACCCGCATACATGTACCCATTGTCTGTTACGAGTGTCATAAATAATGTCGCTGTATAAGCTTCCCCGTGGGCAGCACAATTACTAAGCTGATAGAACCAGCGAATGCAGAAACGTTGTTTGGAAACCATTTCGTACTCGTCCGCAAGCAGGGGATGGGTGGGGCTGTGTGTACCGACCAGAACAGAGAATTTACAGAGTGTGCTTGTAGCCACTATGAGGCTGCTCAGAGAGCAGCGGCAGTAGAATTCGTCCATTTGTTCTACCACTAAAATATTTTTAGAGACATTATTTTATGGTAGAAAAACTACAAAGTGTTGCTAACCTAGCTAGCTGTTTCCGGTTTTAAGGCATTTTATGCTATTTTAAAAATCAAATGTCTGTGAGAAGAAAAATAAATAAAACTTTTATATATCAATCTGTTTATGTGATGGGCATCGATTTTGATCATCTTAGGTTGGTAATTTTAAGGCATTTTGAGTAAAACGGCTCGTTATGTAATGAGGCGCATACAAAAAACTTAAACCGGATGCGATGAGACTTGTTTTCTGGTTTCTGTGTGTGACGTCTGGCATAAACCCTATATACTGTAGCACGCCCACATGTCAATGCTTAAGTGTTACATATGACTATAATAATGTCTTAAACAGTGGAAATCATGCTTGTTCTTTGGTGAACTGGAAGCTAAAAAGTACTGTAGCCAGAGGAAAAAAAACTGCTAGAACCCTTGCTGGGAAAACCTATTAGAAAGTCAGCAGGGTCTTCAGTGTAATTCCCTTGGTCAGGTGAGTTTGGATCTCTGCTATAGCTCAACTAACTAGACTTTGGCTTACCCCTCTAGCAGACTGAATCTTCTCATTAGTGCTCTGTAAGTGACCTTTTATCTCTCTCTGCAGTGAGCAGTGACCTGCTTGACACATTCTGCCACATGCCACTGAACGATGACCAGCCAAGAGCAGAATAATAAAGCCAGTCACGTTTGTTAAAAACAGGTACTCCTCCATAAACTATAAAGCAAACTTTTCTCTGCCTTACCTAAGAAAAATGTAAGAAATTAGGTAATTATCTGATGAGGTTATATAGCACACTAAAAATGCCAATTGGTCAAGTGTTAAAATAAAAATAAAAACAATTATTTTGTTTAGATGTCTGAGAAATAATCTTGTTTTATGTTACAAAGCACTATCCAGTCCATCTTTGTGCAGTGTACTGTATCTTGAAGCTACAGAACATTATCAGTGCTAGTGTATCATTTTCAAAGGAATATAAATCAGCATCACTGACTTATATTCCTTTGTAAATGATACTAGCACTGATACTAGCCCACTTTTTACATCCTTCGAGAAAAAAAAAAACGATTCCTCCCCTTTTATGGAAAACAATTTGTTGCACTGCAGGTATGGATCTGCTTTTTATGCCAACTGAAGAGTTTGGGGGGGATATTGGCCTTTGTATTTGGTTTTACACAGGACCTATGTAGAATGGGGCATTCACTTGTTTGACAGTGTTGAAAAAAACATTGAAATAAAAAACATTGTACTCAGTACAGATTAACATTTAGATTTTTCAGATATCACAATAGGGATGTAAAAGAATTTGCATTTCAAAGTTTAAGGACCCTATTGTACACCCGGCACAAGGCGCAACAGTTTTTGCTAGTTTCCGCCCAACGCAGTTCTCATTTTCCCGTCCTGCGGCGCGTTGTTTAAATAGCAAATGTATTTGCGCTTATTTGTGCGCCCATGGGCGTGTTGGTCTAAAAAAGAGGTGTGCTCAGGCGCATTGTTGGTGCTAGTGTTGTCACGGTACCAAAATTTCAGTAGTCGGTACTAGTGTTGTCAAAAGTACCGTTACTTCGGGTCCAAGTCGGTACCTAAAAATAAAAAAGTTGTCGGTGCCTAATTTTCATAAGACCTGGTACCACCGACGTACCGGGTCAACCGGGTACTGATGCTCTGTCTGACAGGTTGTCAGTCGGAAACTTTTCATAGACGCAACAAGACGTGATGAGCGGATAAGCTCCGATCCACAAGAGATGCGCGCAGAAATACTTCAGATTAAAGTCATATCACGAAGAAAACGAACAGAGTTTTGTGGTGAAACGAGGAAGCATCCGGATTTAAGTTAATAAGTTCGAGCGGTAAGTTTCAAATTCTGTTCGCGTTTGCATTATGAATGTTGTATCATATGTTAAGTTAAAGGTTACGTTAAAACAAACGTCCCTGTTTGCGCGTTAATTTGTTAGCGCCAATGCTAATCCAGTCAAGTGTCCTTATTAACCATTTAATGCTTTTATAACTGTAATGGGGTAAAATAAATGGGAGGACAGGATGGGGTTTACAGTACCTATTTTATATAGGCCTATCTGAAATCTATGTGCTAGAAAACTAGCATACTAACTGTCTTGGATAGATACTATAACTCTATTAGGTTTAAAAAGCCACATTTAAACTAAATAAAAATCTATCTGTTGCATTTATTATTTTAATATACAGTTACCTTAATGCAAGTAATCTTTTGTAAATGCAGTATAAAAACTGATGTTTGTTTTAATATTGCATTTAATGCATGTTTGTTCAGTCAGTTGACTTACTGAAGTTTATTCTATTTGTCTTATACAGCAGCAGACTGAGGAGGATGTTCATCAGCATGAAAGACCCCAGTGAGCACACAACAGTTTCAGCAACAATTAACTTATACTTCATGTATACAAAATGGCATTGCTTTCTATACATTTATATTAACAATGAGCTTTATTTATAAAATTGTGTTTCAATTAGCATGTACTGGTGTTTTGCTTTGGTACCGAAATTGGTACCGAGAACCGTGGAATTTTACTGGTATTGGTACCGACTACTGAAATTTTGGTACCGTGACAACACTAGTCGGTACTAGTGTTGTCAAAAGTACCGGTACTTCGGGTCCAAGTCGGTACCTAAAAATAAAAAAGTTGTCGGTACCTAATTTTCACAAGACCCGGTAGTACCGACGTACCAGGTCAACCGGGTACTGACGCTCTGTCTGACAGGTTGTTAGTCGGAAACTTTTTATAGACGCAATAAGACGTGATGAGCAGATAAGCGCGGCTCCGATCCACAAGAGATGCGCACAGAAATACTTCAGATTCAAGTCATATCACGAAGAAAACTAACAGAGTTTTGTGGTGAAACGAGGAAGCATCCGGATTTAAGTTAACAAGTTCAAGCGGTAAGTTTCAAATTCTGTTCGCGTTTGCATTATGAATGTTGTAGCATATGTTAAGTTAAAGGTTACGTCAAAATAAACATCCCTGTTTGCGTGTTAATTTGTTAGCGCCAATGCTAGTCAAGTGTACTTATTAACCATTTAATGCTTTTATAACTGTAATGGAGTAAAATTAACGGGAGGACAGGGTGGGGTTTACAGTACCTAGTATTTTATTTAGGCCTATCTGCAATCTATGTGCTAGAAAACTAGCATACTAACTGTATGACTAGCAATGTGTATGTCTTGGATAGATAACTCTATTAGGTTTAAAAAGCCACATTTAAACTAAATAAAAATCTATCTGTTGCATTTATTATTTTAATATACAGTTACCTTAATGCAAGTAATCTTTTGTAAATGCAGTATAAAAACTGATGTTTGTTTTAATATTGCATTTAATGCATGTTTGTTCAGTCAGTTGAGTTACTGAAGTTTATTCTATTTGTCTTATACAGCAGCAGACTGAGGAGGATGTTCATCAGCATGAAAGACCCCAGTGAGCACACAACAGTTTCAGCAACAATTAACTTATACTTCATGTATACAAAATGGCATTGCTTTCTATACATTTATATTAACAATGAGCTTTATTAATAAAATTGTGTTTCAATTAGCATGTACTTGTGTTTTGCTTTGGTACCGAAATTGGTACCGAGAACCGTGGAATTTTACTGGTATTGGTACCGACTACTGAAATTTTGGTACCGTGACAACACTAGTCGGTACCAATAACAGGTGTAGGACCTGTTCCCCTCTTGATTTGGTTCCCTATTTAATACCCTGTGTCTTCTGTCTTGTGCTGGATCATTTTGCTTTGTTTTTTTCTTGTCACCCTCCTGGTTTGTATGGCTGTGTTTTTCAAGTTTAGTTTTTTGTAGTTTATGTCTAGTGTTGTATTTAGTCTTGTCTAGTTTAGTGTAGTTAGTCTATGTTCATGTGACCCGTCGAGTTTATATCCTTGTTCTGTTGTTTTACCCTCTCGTGGATTTTTGTTTTGTATTTATATTAAATAAGTTTTTTGTTAACCCCTCACCTGCTGTCTGCGTCCTCTGCCTTGCACTCAGTGACCACGTTTATACGGACAACAATATTCCGATATTAACGCGATTAAGAATGGGCCATGTAAACAGAGCTTTTTGATTATCTTAATCCGTCTAAACTCATAATCGTAGAAAACACAAATCGAATTAAGACGGGTGGAGTACTCCTATTTTAGTCGCATTATCGAAGTGCGGTATAGACATGTACACACCTTAATCGCACTATTACCGGCGCGTAGGAACTTTCGTGGCACTTTGCGACAGGTTACACACACGCACGGCAGTGGACAGCCATTTCATTTTACGGCAAAGAACATGGCTTCAAGCAAGAAAGCACATTTTTGGTCCGAATGGGAAACAAGAAAGATGCCAACAATTCTAGAAAATAAATGAAACACCAAAAACTGTATGTGGTACCATGGCGAAGAAGAACTGTTTGTTGATACATGAAATTATGGAGGGAACGTCGAACGGCGTCGCTTAGGGACGTAATGACATATGCCATTAATCGAACTGTGTAGTGTAACATGTAAAACGGGAACATGAAAGGTATATTCTTAAAGCAACTCGTGTAAACTCTCAACTCAACTTTATTTATATAGCGCTTTTAAAATTTTCATTGTTTACAAAGCAGCTGTACATGAGACATATTGACTATAAGCAAAACAATTAAAGTTATACCTGTAAAAACAAGAAAAAGGTGAAAACACAGAAGACAGACATACCCACATACAGACACTCCACACACACAATATGCACACGCATAGACACAGACATGCACGCACGCACAGTGAAAGCACACATTTAAGATAAAGGAGAAACACAGGTAAAATATTAAACAGACTATAAATACCTATATGCAATATTAATTAAGTAAAACTTTAAAATTCTAAAGCAGCCCCCTCCGTCAGGCAAATAGTGCAAAACAGTGGCGAGGAACCCAAAACTCCAATCGAGAAAAAAAACCTCAGGAGAGCCCAGGCCCAACCAGGGGATTCCAGTTCCCCTCTGGCAAAAGCTGCTGCCTCTGCACAAGCTCAACAGTGCTTGCACAACAAGGCTAAATTTAAATAAATTATGAGGTAAATTATAGATTTAAGATTATCATTAATAATCTAATAGCATTTGAAATTTTGTAGTGAAGACGTGTCAAGTTGTTCTTCTTTATCCAGCTCTATCATCTCAGCTCTTGTCAGGTCGCCGATTCCCATTCTCCACTCTACCATCAGGTCTGGGCATGAACTGCATCCTGTTCGCTGTGGTAACCTTGGAACAATGAGACAAGACTGGCTGACAGTAGAGTACTGTTCTGCACTCTTTGATGCAACAAGTACATCAGTTGTGTTCCTGGTTCCGGTTGATCTAACTAATGCAGCCTAAACCTTCAGAGGATTTATATTATGGAAGTGTAGTCTATGCAAGATTAAAAAGATGTGTCTTTAGTCTAGATTTGAACTGACAGAGTGTGTCTGCCTCCTGGACAGTGCAGGGAAGACTATTCCAAAGTTTAGATAGGAAAAGGATCTAGCACCTGCACTTGATTTTGAAATTCTAGGTATTATCAACTGACAGGACGCCTGAGAGCGTAATGCACATGAAAGACTGTAATACAAGAGGAGTTCACTCAAGTACTGAGGAGCTAAACCATGTAGGGCTTTATAGGTAATAAGCAACATTTAAAGTTAATGTGATGCTTTATAGGTAACCAGTGCAAGGTTGACAGAACCGGGCTAATATGTTCATATTTTTTTGTACGTGTAAGAACTCGAGCTGCCGCGTTTTGGACCAGTTGGAGTTTTTGTAATAAGTCTGCAGGGCAACCACCTAACAGTGCATTACAGGGTAACACTTTATTTGACGAGGTGTTCATAAGACTGACATGACACCTTTATAATCATGACATGACAAATGTCATGAATATGAAGGAGATTTTATGCATGTTTATGACAACTGTCATTAAGTGTCATTCGCTCATTTATGTAATTTTTATTGCAAAGATGACATTGTTTGAGATGTCTTTATGACAACTTGACATAAAGCAATACATCATAATCTGTCAGTGTCTTTGTCAGGACAACTTGACATTACCAAGACAACATAACCTGTCATAAACATGACATAGCAGAATAATAATCAAATTTAAGAAACTACGTAGCTTGATGGGTTAACATTAAATAAAAGTGTCATGTGGTTGGTTTTGACATTGGCTGTCATGAGGTCATTACATTCACATTTACGCATTTGGCAGATGCTTTATCCAAAGTGACTTAAATTGCATTATACTATACATTTGTATCAGATTATGTGCAATCCCTTGGATCGAACCCATGACCTTGGCGTTGCTAGCGGACCCCCCTAGAGGAAAATATGTTTAGCCCCCATAGTCTCACAAAATTCTGTGGGAAACACTGGTTGAGTATCATCAGCATAACAGTGAAAGCTAACTCCGTGTCGCTTTATTATATCTCCTAGAGGTAGTAGCATGTATGATGCGAAGAGCAGAGGCCCTAAGACTGAGCCCTGTGGTACACCTTACTGGACTTGCGATTTGTGTGACACCTCATTGTTTATTGCTACAAATTGAAAACGGTCGGATACAGTAAATAAGATTTAAACCATTTCAAAGCTATTCCCTTAATGCCGACGTAATTTTCGAGTCTATGTAGGAGTGTGCTGTGGTCAATGGTGTCGAATGCAGCACTAAGGTCTAGCAGCACCAATAACGAGATACAACCTCGGTCAGACACAAATAGCAGATCATTTGTAACTCTGATCAAAGCAGTCTCTGTACTGTGACATGCTCTAAATCCAGACTGGAATTCTTCATTGATGTCTTTCCTTCGGAGAAAGGAACATAATTGAGTTGAAAACAACTTTTTCCAGAACTTTAGATATGAAAGGTAGATTTGATATAGGCCTGTAGTTCCCTAGTTCTCTAGGGTCGAGTTGAGTTTTTTTGACCAGGGGCCTTATAACAGCCACCTTATATGCTTTAGGCACATGTCCTAATGTCAGAGATGAGTTAATAATATTAAGAAGAGGATCTATAATTTCTGGTAGCATCTCTTTCAGTAGATTTGTAGGTATAGGGTCTAGCATACATGTTGTTGATTTAGATGATCTAATGATTTTAGACAGTTCATCGTGATCTACGGTAGAAAATAATTGCAATTTCTCCGTTGGGGCGCTGTAGTTAGTTTGTTCAGCGGGTTTCACTTCTGGTTGCATTGCTATAATTTTATAATTTTCTCCAATATCTTGGATTTTAGTTGGAAGTAGTTCATAAAACACCTTAATCATAATATTAGCTTACTCAGAATAAGGCAAATAATTCGAATACTGAGGTCCATGTAAACGTAGTCATTGTCCATGACAGAACAATTGAGCAACAGTTGCTGTTTGCAAACATTGCCAAATAATGTAGACAGATTGAATAAATGATACTATCAGTGGCCGCAATTCATTCTTGGTGAATTCCCCTGTGTGTCACAAATAGAGAATTTTAATAAGGGTGTAAGCAAGTCCATACAGAACATCGGCAAGATAACACAACTGTGCCTGTTTATTAGACTGGCTGAACATGCCTCAGATATTTAAAAGCTTGATTTATGTTATTTAGCCCATTTGCTTTAATCGTTCTTAGTGAGATGCTTTGGATTTGGTTCAGCACACCATTGGCACAGAGACGGGAAACTGATGTGGGCCAGTTTGTTTGTGAGCTGATGCACTGTAAAACCTGACAAGTTCAGTTAACTCAAAAAAAAAAGTTGAAACAGATTACGTCGAAAATTTTAAGTCATAGTAACTTAATTTTTTTAAGTTCAATAAAATGTATATTTTTAAGTGTCTGTTACTATATAATGTTATGTTATTTTAGCTAGGTATTTTGAGTTTACAGTACAGATTTATATTGGGTACAGATAACTTGAACATTTTCATTACTTATAAAATGAAATATTTGCATTCTTACTATCAAATTGTTCATTTTATGTTAACTTATTTTTTTTACATTAATTGGACACTCCTACACTGTCCTAGAATTATAATCCTCCTATAATTTAAAACTTTGTATTTAATTGAATAAGGCATAATACCCACAGAGACTTCAGTGCAAATAACTTGTTTATTAACCAAATATGAAGTTCCAGAAAAATTTGTAATATCTCATATAATTTCAATATAAACAAATACAAAGTAAAATACTTCGACACATGAATGTGCCATGTGACATCATTCAACATCAGGATCACTATTTTAAAAGTTTTCTAAAACAATTATTTAAAACAACATTTAACTGTAACATGTATTTAAGAACGGTTACATTTTGATAATTACATAAAATACAGATGTATTAAGTGTAACACATATTACAAATATTGTAATAAGTATAATACAAAGCTTATCTTATCTATAAGTGTTTTGTTATGTACACAAAATAAAGCAGAAATGTGTGTACTGCAATGTAAACAGATGCAGAATCTCTCAGCCACATCAATGTACAAGTATCCCATGCGAACATTCAGTCCTTCAACGAGCATTTAGCATTACAACTACTACAATATGAACAACAATTCTGTAAGAGGTTTAATATACAAAAAAAGGCAAAAGTATTGCAATGTGCAATTGTCTACTACAAGAAAGCCATCATTTAACTTGCATTTAACCCTAACAACTCTCACATCGACCTGTTCCATGTGCAAACATGGCATCCCTCAACTTAACATCATTAAATTTTTAAACAAAGATAGGGCAATGTGCAAATGCCTAATGCAAGCACACCATTCCACCTACACTTTCTGAAAAACATATATAATACACACGGGTAATTGACATGTGTAAATGTGTCCTATGGTGTGACATTGCAAAGATTTAGAAATAGAGAAAGAGTTATCTTTACTGTTAAGAGTTACAAATACCATTAGAGATTAAACTTTTTTTTTTTTTTTTAATTCTAAATTTCTGCTGTCATACCGTAGATCACATTTAGGATATTTGTCAATGCCAATATATGTATTAGACATATAAACATATTACACGGGTATAAAAATGTGCAAAACAGGACATCATTCAACTTTAACTCGAACACATTAAAACTTCAGAAACAATACCTGTAAAACCCATCTGATAGATGTTTTACAGCAAGAAAAACAAATGTACTTACTCAAAACTCTAGGCCTCAACTTTCCATCCTCAAGACCCATCAACACCTTTTGGATGAAGTCGAATGTGTTGAGCAACGTTTTTGGATAGTTAAGGTGCAGGGTGTACGTAAGCGCAAAGAGAATGACAAATGCATCAGCCAGTGTGGAGGACTCAATAACAATGTTACCCTCTAGCACAACTGCAATCCTCTCTGTGCAGAAAAAATTGGCATCTGATGAAGTTTGATTGATAAGGAGGAGCCCAAGTGGTACATCAATGATGTCCGGTTCATCAGACAGCATTACCTAAAGACAACAAGAGAAACAATTACCCATTACAAAAGAATTCTTAAAGCTGACACCAAACCTGCAGTCAAATACCAGGACAGTCCAAAAAAGGCAAACACAATCACAATCCACATATCCATTAATCACAATCAGATCATAGGTGTGTTCAAATGTGACAGCAATTATGTTAATAAACTATAGACACTTCTGAATATGTACACTTACGTCCCACATCTTGAAAAAGCTGACATCACTCTCATGCATATACGGAGGGAGAGCCCGGAGTACAGCAGCACATCTAACATGGACATCAACTTGATCCTTTAAGTGTGAGAAAAAAATTAATTCAGTATGGATACTAATCAGTATAGCCTCACGACACTATTCATGAACCAACCATGAGAGTTCAACCAAAGATAATAAGAACCTTTAACAGGCATAAAGAATTGTAACCAACTGACCTGGAGGTCATAAATCCTGAAGAGCTGATCCAGGACTTCAGGTGCTTTTCCTGTCCGAGAAGCATTTTCCGATAAAGGCTCTGAAGCCGGGGGTCCTATTTTGGTCCAGTTGAGCAAAGAAACAATTCTTTAGGTTGACATTTGTCACTCTATGAAACTCACCACAGATCTGTAAAAAAGGTGCATTTAAAACGGTGTATATGTGGCCCAATCTCCAAAAACAACATTTACAAAAGGAAACATTTTAGACTATGAACATTTGACACAGCTCAGGAGGATTCTGAGGAGAGTCAGCAGCTTCAACTTGACCCCGCATTGTGGGGCTGTCAGTTTCTGTTAAGATAATATCATTATACATATACACGTGAGCATCAGCATCTGGATGATCCCTACTTTTGTGGGCATTGAAAGAGGTATACACATTACTGCGATAGCAACAGTTTTTCAATGGACAATCCACCATCTCATGTTGTTTTAAATGTGCCCTTAAATGACTGAGAATAGTTTTCCCATTAAATGGCTGCTTGAATCCACATTTAAGACAGATGAAAGAAACACTTTCCATTGGATTCACATCATGCTCCATCTGAGTATGTATTCGTGATAAGTGTATTTTTAATGCATTTACAGTCTGAAATGTGACGACACAGTCATCATAGACACATGGTAATAGACTGACTGAGGAAACACTGCTATGATGTAAACGATAATGTTCCAGTACATGTGCCCTTTTATCAAAGGTAGCAGCACAAAGTTTGCACCTCCAAGCCACTAGATTTTTGCTTAAATGGTTAACAGTACACTATTCTCATTCACATTTTAGTCACTATATTGCAATGTGTCCATTGTTGTTAATAGTTTTTCAACATACCGCACTTAAAACTCTGTTTGTTGGCCAACTGCTTCAGCTTTAAACTAAAAAAGTAAGATTCAAAAGTTAGTTAGTTTGCAATGTTCACAAAAAAAAGTGTACAGTCAGCTAATTAAAATGTTAAAAGCTAAAAAACAGCACAGAAATGTCTCATCTTAATAACACAAGCACTTCTGCATGGACATTGCCAAACTAAAACGGTACTTAATGCATTTATCCCTGTGGTACAATAAAAGTTCAAGTAACGTTAACAAACTCCGTAAAAAATATTAAAACAAGCCTATAATTTAAAGGGTAAAATAACGTAATAAAAACAGCTCGTTTTAATCTTTGTTTTAACATTGACACTCAGGTAAACGCGCCAAGCCGACAAATTCGTTTCAAATGATCTAAATTTACGAAAAAAATATAGGGACAACTGAAACCACACATGAGAGCGTGTGTGAACTGCAGCATGATTGACGAGAGTGGCTAACGGCCTCCAATTTTTCTCTCGCACGTGTTATGCATATGTTTGTTGCCTTGTCATTCGCGCCATAACGTTACTTGATCAAATGTACGCGTCACCACAAACTTTAGTTTTTTGTGTCATGCAAAAAAACGGGAACCCCAACTGTGTGACTATGTTTAACAACGATTATGTCATGCCCTCCCTAATTAAATTATTACTAGTTTACTAGTTTGAGATGCACATCACATTTACTTGTAAAGGCATAAAACCCATATCCACTTTCAAGACACCAAGTTTACTTAATGCAGATAATTGTACAACAACAGTAAAAACAGTAAAGTAACAGATTACTTACCAGATTGACGCACCCAAAACCAAAATCGATATAATAGCAGACAACGTGGTCAAAACAGAGTAAAACTTTGTCCGATGATCTTCGTAAAATTGCTGCATGCTACAACTATGGAAGGCCGAGAGGGCCAAAACGTGTGAAACTAACGTGTTAACACGTACTACGCGTTAACACGTAAATACGTGTTAACGCGTAATTGCGTGTTAACACGTAGTTTAAAATATGGAAGGCCGTTTTATCAAAAATGTCTTTAGACGTAACGTGTACAGACAATATAAAGAGAATGTTTCTGAGAGTTCATGACACACTGTAAACCCGAACAGTAAAGGTTTGATAAAGAAAATAGGTTGTGATAACTTAAAAAATGTAAAAAGTTCATTAGTCTCAAATTTTCTGCGTCATGTGTACATTTTTTTTATGTTAAGTTTATAGTGCTCAACCGCTTTAATTGAATTTTGTCATTGAACTCAGAAAGTTTAACTTGATCCCGTTTGACGTCACACGCATGTGCGTACAACGTACGTGCTTCATCTTCTTCACCTGGGAGAGAGTTCGCCATTTTCGTCTGCTTGCCTCGGATGCGAGGTTTTTTGTAGAGAAAAGTTGAGAAAATCGCCTAGATATAGCGAAAAGGAAGATTTCACGGTGGGAGTTTCTGTGAATACTTCTGAGACGACACGCGTTGTAGCATGCAGCAATTTTACGAAGATCATCGGACAAAGTTATACTCTGGTTTGACCACGTTGTCTGCTGTTATATCGATTTTGGTTTTGGGCGCGTCAATCTGGTAAGTAATCTGTTAACACTATATTTTACTGTCGTTGTACAATTATCTGCATGAAGTAAACTTGGTGTCTTGAAAGTGGATATGGGTTTTATGCCTTTACATGTAAATGTGATGTGCATCTCAAACTAGTAAGCCAGTAATCATTTAATTAGGGAGGGCATGACATAATCGTTGTTAAACATAGTCACACAGTTGGGGTTCGCGTTTTTTGCGGGACACAAAAAACTAAAATTTGTGGTGACGCACATTTGATCAAGTAACGTTATGGCGGGAATGACAAGGTAACAAACATGCATAAATTGGAGGCCGTTAGCCACTCTAGTCAATCATGCTGCAGTTCACACACGCTCTCATGTGTGGTTTCAGTTGTCCCTATATTGTTTTCGTAAATTTAGATCATTTGAAACGAATTTGTCGGCTTGGCACGTTTACCTGAGTATCAATGTTAAAACAAGCTGTCTTTATTACGTTATTTTACCCTTTAAGTTATAGGCTTGTTTTAATATTTTTTACGGAGTTTGTTAACGTTACTTGAACTTTTATTGTACCACAGGGATAAATGCATTAAGTACTGTTTTAGTTTGGCAATGTCCATGCGGAAGTGCTTGTGTTATTAAGATGAGACATTTCTGTGCTGCTTTTAACATTTTAATTAGCTGACTGTACACTTTTTTTGTGAACATTGCAAACTAACTAACTTTTGAAATCTTACTTTTTTAGGTTAAAGCTGAAGCAGCTGGCCAACAAACAGAGTTTTAAGTGAGGTATGTTGAAAAACTATTAACAACAATGGACACATTGCAATATAGTGACTAAAATGTGAATGAGAACAGTGTACTGTTAACCATTTAAGCAAAAATCCAATGGCTTGGAGGTGCAGACTTTGTGCTGCTGCCTTTGATAAAAGGGCACATGTACTGGAACATTATCGTTTACATCATAGCAGTGTTTCCTCAGTCAGTCCATTACCATGTGTCTATGATGACTGTGTCGTCACATTTCAGACTGTAAATGCATTAAAAATACACTTATCACGAATACATACTCGGATGGAGCATGATGTGAATCCAATGGAAAGTGTTTCTTTCATCTGTCTTAAATGTGGATTCAAGCAGCCATTTAATGGGAAAACTATTCTCAGTCATTTAAGGGCACATTTAAAACAACATGAGATGGTGGATTGTCCATTGCAAAACTGTCGCTACCGCAGTAATGTGTATACCTCTTTCAATGCCCACAAAAGTAGGGATCATCCAGATGCTGATGCTCACGTGTCAAATTTTAAGAATGATATTATCTTAACAGAAACTGACAGCCCCACAATGCTGGGTCAAGTTGAAGCTGCTGACTCTCCTCAGAATCCTCCTGAGCTGTGTCAAATGTTCATAGTCTAAAATGAAATGTTTCCTTTTGTAAATGTTTTTGGAGATTGGGCCACATATACACCGTTTTAAATAATGCACCTTTTTTTACAGATCTGTGCTGAGTTTCATAGAGTGACAAATGTCAACCTAAAGAATCGTTTCTTTGCTCAACTGGACCAAAATACCCCCTGGCTTCAGAGCCTTTATCGGAAAATTCTTCTCGGACAGGAAAAGCATCTGAAGTCCTGGATCAGCTCTTCAGGATTTATGACCTCCAGGTCAGTTGGTTACAATTCTTGATGCCTGTTAAAGGTTCTTATTATCTTTGGTTGAACTCTCATGGTTGGTTCATGAATAGTGTTGTGAGGCTATACTGATTAGCATCCATACTGAATGATTTTTTTTCTCACACTTAAAGGATCAAGTTGATGTCCATGTTAGACGTGCTGCTGTACTCCGGGCTCTCCCTCCGTATATGCATGAGAGTGATGTCAGCTTTTTCAAGATGTGGGACGTAAGTGTGCATATTCAGAAGTGTCTATAGTTTATTAACATAATTGCTGTCACATTTGAACACACCTATGATCTGATTGTGATTAATGGATATGTGGATTGTGATTGTGTTTGCCTTTTTTGGACTGTCCTGGTATTTGACTGCAGGTTTGGTGTCAGCTTTAAGATTTTTTTGTAATGGGTAATTGTTTCTCTTGTTGTCTTTAGGTGATGCTGTCTTATGAACCGGACATCATTGATGTACCACTTGGGCTCCTCCTAATCAATCAAACTTCATCAGATGCCAATTTTTTCTGCACAGAGAGGATTGCAGTTGTGCTAGAGGGTGACATTGTTCTTGAGTCCTCCACACTGGCTGATGCATTTGTCATTCTCTTTGCACTTACGTACACCCTGCACCTTGACTATCCAAAAACGCTGCTCAACACATTCGACTTCATCCAAAAGGTGTTGATGGGTGTTGAGGATGGAAAGTTGAGGCCTAGAGTTTTGAGTCTGAAAAATGACCTGTTGGCAGTTGAGTAAGCACATTTGTTTTTCTTGCTGTAAAACATCTAACAGATGGGTTTTAAAGGTATTGTTTTTGAAGTTTTAATGTTTTCGAGTTAAAGTTGAATGATGTCCTGTTTTGCACTTTTTTATACCTGTGTAATATGTTTATATGTCTAATACATATATTGGCATTGACAAATATCCTAAATGTGTTCTATGGTATGACAGCAGAAATTTAGAAAAAAAATATTTAAAATAATTTTTAATCTCTAATGGTATTTGTAACTCTTAACAGTAAAGATAACTCTTTCTCATGTTATTTATTTCTAATCTTTGCAATGTCACACCATAGGACACATTTACACATGTCAATTACCCGTGTGTATTATATATGTTTTTCAGAAAGTGTAGGTGGAATGGTGTGCTTGCATTAGGCATTTGCACATTGCCCTATCTTTGTTTAAAAATTTAATGATGTTAAGTTGAGGGATGCCATGTTTGCACATGGAACAGGTCGATGTGAGAGTTGTTAGGGTTAAATGCAAGTTAAATGATGGCTTGCTTGCAGTAGACAATTGCACATTGCCATACTTTTGCCTTTTTTTGTATATTAAACCTCTTACAGAATTGTTCATATTGTAGTAGTTGTAATGCTAGATGCTCATTGAAGGACTGAATGTTCGCATGGGATACTTGTACATTGATGTGGCTGAGAGATTCTGCATCTGTTTACATTGCAGTACACACATTTCTGCTTTATTTTGTGTACATAACAACACACTTATAGATAAGCTATTACAATATTTGTAATATGTGTTACACTTATTACATCTGTATTTATGTAATTATCAAAATGTAACTGTTCTTAAATACATGTTACAGTTAAATGTTGTTTTAAATAATTGTTTTAGAAAACTTAAAAATAGTGATCCTGATGTTGAATGTCAAGATGCAATTTACAAATGTTTACACATGGCACATTCATGTGTCCGAGTATTTTACTTTGTATTTGTTTACATTGAAACTATATGAGATATTACAATTTTTCTGGAACTTCATATTTGGTTAATAAACAAGTTACTTGCACTGAAGTTCTGTGGGTATTATGCCTTATTCAATTAAATACAAAGTTTTAAATTATAGGAGGATTATAATTCTAGGACAGGTAGGAGTGTCCAATTAATGTAAAAAATTAAGTTAACATAAAATGAACAATTTGATAGTAAGAATGCAAATATTTAATTTTATAAGTAATGAAAATGTTCAAGTTATCTGTACCCAATATAAATATGTACTGTAAACTCAAAATACCTAGCTAAAATAACATAACATTATATAGTAACAGACACTTAAAAATATACATTTATATAACTTAAAAAAAATTAAGTTACTATGACTTAAAATTTTCGATGTAATCTGTTTCAACTATTTTTTTGAGTTAACTGAACTTGTCGGGTTTTACAGTGCATAAGTGTTTGGTCATGCACTGAACTCTTTAAAAACCTACTTTCAGGTTTCTTTCTTTGACGTCATTGGATGAAAGGCGGGGCGGAGATATGGTTTCTACAACAAGTATTTAGATCTCTGTGAACATGGATATTAACAGCTTGCTTGAGGAGTTGAGAGGAGCTTGAGTCTTTGACAAAGAACTAGGGGTAAGGGCAATATCTTTTTAAGACTTAAACTTAGTGCAGCTGTAGTTAAGCAAAATATTTTGTGAAGAAAAACAAAAGACGACAGAATCTGTCTGAATTATAGAAAATTAGCTTTTCAATATGAGTTTGGTGAAATTTAGCAAAAAGTGTTTTTTAAATAAATCAAAATTAATTCTTGGTGTTTGTCTTATTGCCAGTAGCATATTTTCCCCTCAAAGGACTTAGAAAAAAACACCACTAAACAATGTTCTGTTGTTACTGTATATGAAAAGCACTCATTCACAAGGTTCCTTTTGTATGAACTGTCAGTGTGGAATTTCAGATTGAATATTTAAAGTCCTGAACTGAAAAGTAGAAATAGAATCTTTTAATAAATGACCTCTTTTACACACCAATGTTTATTTACCCATATATATGGGCCTTTTTCTTTTAAGTGGAAATGGAAATGTGTATGCATGTCTGTTCCATGTCGCAATCAAATGCAGGTAATGAATGGTCTAAAAATTGTTAAAACATTTTTATAGTTGCCTGCATATCTATATAGAGGATTTTTTTTTATATGAAACCATTCATTTTCTTATGCTTCTTTAGCTATACAGTCCAGGAAGTAACGCTGTCCAGAGTAACCCATACGTTCCAAGGAATGTTGCAATGAATTACTGCTACATGAACACAGATTCCGGCTATTCTGTAACACAGCAACAAGTGACAAGAGACGGCAGAGTTGTTAGTAATGAATGCTGCTCATATCAAATGTTTTAGAAAACAGTCAGTTCTGGTCATTGATTCTGATTTCCTCGCTTTCCTTTTCTATTTCATATTACTTTTAAGATTTATCTCATGTTTTTATTTTTTAAGGTTCAACTTATTTTGTTTTACTCGGTTTGATTAATGCAATGCAGATTGTAAAAAAGTTCTGTATACATAACATTGAACTGAATTGGTTGAGCCGTGTTCCAAGCAGTTGTGAAGTTCAGATGATAAGGTATAAACATAAGCTATGATTCTATAAAGTTTACATGCAGATTACTTATTTTTAAAAAAATGTTTTTTTTTCAACTCAAGACCAGTGTGTTTTCACAGATCAAATTTGTGTGTAAATCTTTTTTGTGTGTTGATGTTTCTGTGGACTTTATTGTTATTTTATGAACATAATTTTTCTTGTTTTCTTGCTAATTAACTTGTAGTTTGTTTGTTTATTAGTAACATGATTATTATAACGTAAGGTTTAAAAAACGATCCTGCCCACACATTGTGATGTTATTTCGCATCCGGCGCTCAACCTAAAATGAGTTTGACACCCCTGATCTAACATGACTTTTAGAGAACGAGTCAAGCAATGAGTCATTCATTTTTTTGACACGCAACGGTTTTTGTTGTTGAAAAGTATATACATTTTAGTGTGTAGCAAAGGTGTCTGCATGCACTGCGACTAACAAGAAATGGAAGTGGCCGTTGTCGCCTAGACGACATTGTGGTCATTAACTGTCAAACATCAAACTACAGCTCTTCTTTCCATTTCGTTTCAGGTGTAATGTTAACTCTATATAGTTATATTTATTAATTTAGTGATGCATCAGTTATTAAATTTGATTAATGCAGTCACTTAACTCCACCCTCTCGCGGTGAGTTGTGGGTAATATTAGGCTAACACAACCCATTGACATCCATTAAAAAACTAGCCTCTGGTCTCCTTTCCTGCGTTCCGATGAAGCCAAGTAGTATACAGTAGCATTAACTGCTAACAAGGTTTTGTGATTCACCCAAAATATAAAAACTTATGTATTTAGGTTAACATCTTTATTTGGATTCTAAGGAAATAAAATGGACACAAATGTGGTTTAGAATTTGAAGCATGTTATGCATGACATTCCGGTTGCAGTTTTGTGGAAGTTTATTCATAATTCCACGTAAGAGTGGAAATAGCCCTATAATAGCTCAAGAATTCAGAAAACAAAGGCGCATGACTCATGTCAGTCAAACCGCTCAATAACAAGTCTAACCATAGCAGGTGTGGAGAACGTCCTGGTTCATCCAGAGTACATTATTCATTTTTCCTCTGAACTACAAAACGATAGGAAATTGGTATTCGAATTACAAGAATAAACTTTTAATTGAATTCTGTCATGTAATATAAAAAAATCTCTGTTAATAGAATTAATTAAATATCAGTTTTAGCAGATGTTTATTGCAATTGATGTGTTACATCTTGAAACCTTTTTTTTTTGAGAATATCAAAAGTTTGTTAGCAGTTAATACTATGCTAATTTGGAATTAACATTCCAATTATATTAAAACGACTATATTAATAAACCAACAAATGTCGTCCTTTAAGACATCAAATTTGATACAACCACTCAATTCCATNTCATTAACCTTGTTGCAGTTATTTATTGTAAAATAATGATAGCTGTAACATATGGCTCAATATCATAATTGCTTAAAACCAAAAACCAAACCTTGTTGTTATGAGGTAGTTCATAAAATATCGATTAGCAAGTGATTTCTTTCTGCCTGCTGCCCTTAACACCTTGTGACACATTGTTATTTGTTTAAAGTAATAATGGAAATTGGCTTTAACTTTGAAATTCTTTCATCATAGTTAGTATCTTGGTCATGATACATTTTGGCAAAGTCTATTCTTTTAACATGTATGGAATTGAGTGGTTGTATCAAATTTGATGTCTTAAAGGACGACATTTGTTGGTTTATTAATATAGTCGTTTTAATATAATTGGAATGTTAATTCCAAATTAGCATAGTATTAACTGCTAACAAACTTTTGATATTCTCAAAAAAAAAAGGTTTCAAGATGTAACACATCAATTGCAATAAACATCTGCTAAAACTGATATTTAATTAATTCTATTAACAGAGATTTTTTTATATTACATGACAGAATTCAATTAAAAGTTTATTCTTGTAATTCGAATACCAATTTCCTATCGTTTTGTAGTTCAGAGGAAAAATGAATAATGTACTCTGGATGAACCAGGACGTTCTCCACACCTGCTATGGTTAGACTTGTTATTGAGCGGTTTGACTGACATGAGTCATGCGCCTTTGTTTTCTGAATTCTTGAGCTATTATAGGGCTATTTCCACTCTTACGTGGAATTATGAATAAACTTCCACAAAACTGCAACCGGAATGTCATGCATAACATGCTTCAAATTCTAAACCACATTTGTGTCCATTTTATTTCCTTAGAATCCAAATAAAGATGTTAACCTAAATACATAAGTTTTTATATTTTGGGTGAATCACAAAACCTTGTTAGCAGTTAATGCTACTGTATACTACTTGGCTTCATCGGAACGCAGGAAAGGAGACCAGAGGCTAGTTTTTTAATGGATGTCAATGGGTTGTGTTAGCCTAATATTACCCACAACTCACCGCGAGAGGGTGGAGTTAAGTGACTGCATTAATCAAATTTAATAACTGATGCATCACTAAATTAATAAATATAACTATATAGAGTTAACATTACACCTGAAACGAAATGGAAAGAAGAGCTGTAGTTTGATGTTTGACAGTTAATGACCACAATGTCGTCTAGGCGACAACGGCCACTTCCATTTCTTGTTAGTCGCAGTGCATGCAGACACCTTTGCTACACACTAAAATGTATATACTTTTCAACAACAAAAACCGTTGCGTGTCAAAAAAATGAATGACTCATTGCTTGACTCGTTCTCTAAAAGTCATGTTAGATCAGGGGTGTCAAACTCATTTTAGGTTGAGCGCCGGATGCGAAATAACATCACAATGTGTGGGCAGGATCGTTTTTTAAACCTTACGTTATAATAATCATGTTACTAATAAACAAACAAACTACAAGTTAATTAGCAAGAAAACAAGAAAAATTATGTTCATAAAATAACAATAAAGTCCACAGAAACATCAACACACAAAAAAGATTTACACACAAATTTGATCTGTGAAAACACACTGGTCTTGAGTTGAAAAAAAAACATTTTTTTAAAAATAAGTAATCTGCATGTAAACTTTATAGAATCATAGCTTATGTTTATACCTTATCATCTGAACTTCACAACTGCTTGGAACACGGCTCAACCAATTCAGTTCAATGTTATGTATACAGAACTTTTTTACAATCTGCATTGCATTAATCAAACCGAGTAAAACAAAATAAGTTGAACCTTAAAAAATAAAAACATGAGATAAATCTTAAAAGTAATATGAAATAGAAAAGGAAAGCGAGGAAATCAGAATCAATGACCAGAACTGACTGTTTTCTAAAACATTTGATATGAGCAGCATTCATTACTAACAACTCTGCCGTCTCTTGTCACTTGTTGCTGTGTTACAGAATAGCCGGAATCTGTGTTCATGTAGCAGTAATTCATTGCAACATTCCTTGGAACGTATGGGTTACTCTGGACAGCGTTACTTCCTGGACTGTATAGCTAAAGAAGCATAAGAAAATGAATGGTTTCATATAAAAAAAAATCCTCTATAAGATATGCAGCAACTATAAAAATGTTTTAACAATTTTTAGACCATCCATTACCTGCATTTGATTGCGACACTGACAGACATGCATACACATTCCATTTCCACTTAAAAAGAAAAATGCCCATATATATGGTAAATAAACATTGGTGTGTAAAATGAGGTCATTTATTAAAAGATTCTATTCTACTTTTCAGTTCAGACTTTAAATATTCAATCTGAAATTCTCACACTGACAGGCATACAAAGGAACCTTGTAGAATGAGTTGCTTTTTGCAGTAACAACAGAACATTGTTTAGGTTGTTTCTAGTCTTTGATGGGAAAATATGCTACTGGCATAAGACAAAACACAAGAATAATTTTGATTTATTTAAACACTTTTTGCTAAATCACCAAACTCATTGAAAAGCTAATTTCTATAATTCAGACAGATTCTGTACTGTCTTTTTGTTTTTCTTCACAAAATATTTGCTTAAACTACAGCTGCACTATAGTTTAAGTCTTAAAAAGATATTGCCTTACCCCTAGTTCTGTCAAGACTTCAAGCTCCTCTTCAACTCCTCAAGCAACTGGTTATATCCATGTTTCACAGAGATCTAAATACTTGTGAAGAAACCATATCTCCGCCCGCCTTTCATCAATGACGTCAAGAAAAGAAACTGAAAGTAGGTTTTTAAAGAGTTTCAGTGCATGACTCAAACACTTATGCACTGTAAAACCCGACAAGTTCAGTTAACTCAAAAAAATAGTTGAAACAGATTACATCGAAAATTTTAAGTCATAGTAACTTAATTTTTTTTAAGTTATATTAAATGTATATTTTTAAGTGTCTGTTACTATATAATGTTATGTTATTTTAGCTAGGTATTTTGAGTTTACAGTACATATTTATATTGGGTACAGATAACTTGAACATTTTCATTACTTATAAAATTAAATATTTGCATTCTTACTATCAAATTGTTCATTTTATGTTAACTTAATTTTTTACATTAATTGGACACTCCTACGCTGTCCTAGAATTATAATCCTCCTATAATTTAAAACTTTGTATTTAATTGAATAAGGCATAATACCCACAGATACTTCAGTGCAAGTAACTTGTTTATTAACCAAATATGAAGTTCCAGAAAAATGTGTAATATCTCATATAGTTTCAATGTAAACAAATACAAAGTAAAATACTCGGACACATGAATGTGCCATGTGTAAACATTTGTAAATTGCATCTTGACATTCAACATCAGGATCACTATTTTTAAGTTTTCTAAAACAATTATTTAAAACAACATTTAACTGTAACATGTATTTAAGAACAGTTACATTTTGATAATTACATAAATACAGATGTAATAAGTGTAACACATATTACAAATATTGTAATAGCTTATCTATAAGTGTGTTGTTATGTACACAAAATAAAGCAGAAATGTGTGTACTGCAATGTAAACAGATGCAGAATCTCTCAGCCACATCAATGTACAAGTATCCCATGCGAACATTCAGTCCTTCAATGAGCATCTAGCATTACAACTACTACAATATGAACAATTCTGTAAGAGGTTTAATATACAAAAAAAGGCAAAAGTATGGCAATGTGCAATTGTCTACTGCAAGCAAGCCATCATTTAACTTGCATTTAACCCTAACAACTCTCACATCGACCTGTTCCATGTGCAAACATGGCATCCCTCAACTTAACATCATTAAATTTTTAAACAAAGATAGGGCAATGTGCAAATGCCTAATGCAAGCACACCATTCCACCTACACTTTCTGAAAAACATATATAATACACACGGGTAATTGACATGTGTAAATGTGTCCTATGGTGTGACATTGCAAAGATTCAGAAATAAATAACATGAGAAAGAGTTATCTTTACTGTTAAGAGTTACAAATACCATTAGAGATTAAAAATTATTTTAAATATTTTTTTTCTAAATTTCTGCTGTCATACCATAGAACACATTTAGGATATTTGTCAATGCCAATATATGTATTAGACATATAAACATATTACACAGGTATAAAAAAGTGCAAAACAGGACATCATTCAACTTTAACTCGAAAACATTAAAACTTCAAAAACAATACCTTTAAAACCCATCTGTTAGATGTTTTACAGCAAGAAAAACAAATGTGCTTACTCAACTGCCAACAGGTCATTTTTCAGACTCAAAACTCTAGGCCTCAACTTTCCATCCTCAACACCCATCAACACCTTTTGGATGAAGTCGAATGTGTTGAGCAGCGTTTTTGGATAGTCAAGGTGCAGGGTGTACGTAAGTGCAAAGAGAATGACAAATGCATCAGCCAGTGTGGAGGACTCAAGAACAATGTCACCCTCTAGCACAACTGCAATCCTCTCTGTGCAGAAAAAATTGGCATCTGATGAAGTTTGATTGATTAGGAGGAGCCCAAGTGGTACATCAATGATGTCCGGTTCATAAGACAGCATCACCTAAAGACAACAAGAGAAACAATTACCCATTACAAAAAAATCTTAAAGCTGACACCAAACCTGCAGTCAAATACCAGGACAGTCCAAAAAAGGCAAACACAATCACAATCCACATATCCATTAATCACAATCAGATCATAGGTGTGTTCAAATGTGACAGCAATTATGTTAATAAACTATAGACACTTCTGAATATGCACACTTACGTCCCACATCTTGAAAAAGCTGACATCACTCTCATGCATATACGGAGGGAGAGCCCGGAGTACAGCAGCACGTCTAACATGGACATCAACTTGATCCTTTAAGTGTGAGAAAAAAAATCATTCAGTATGGATGCTAATCAGTATAGCCTCACAACACTATTCATGAACCAACCATGAGAGTTCAACCAAAGATAATAAGAACCTTTAACAGGCATCAAGAATTGTAACCAACTGACCTGGAGGTCATAAATCCTGAAGAGCTGATCCAGGACTTCAGATGCTTTTCCTGTCCGAGAAGAATTTTCCGATAAAGGCTCTGAAGCCAGGGGGTATTTTGGTCCAGTTGAGCAAAGAAACGATTCTTTAGGTTGACATTTGTCACTCTATGAAACTCAGCACAGATCTGTAAAAAAAGGTGCATTATTTAAAACGGTGTATATGTGGCCCAATCTCCAAAAACATTTACAAAAGGAAACATTTCATTTTAGACTATGAACATTTGACACAGCTCAGGAGGATTCTGAGGAGAGTCAGCAGCTTCAACTTGACCCAGCATTGTGGGGCTGTCAGTTTCTGTTAAGATAATATCATTCTTAAAATTTGACACGTGAGCATCAGCATCTGGATGATCCCTACTTTTGTGGGCATTGAAAGAGGTATACACATTACTGCGGTAGCGACAGTTTTGCAATGGACAATCCACCATCTCATGTTGTTTTAAATGTGCCCTTAAATGACTGAGAATAGTTTTCCCATTAAATGGCTGCTTGAATCCACATTTAAGACAGATGAAAGAAACACTTTCCATTGGATTCACATCATGCTCCATCCGAGTATGTATTCGTGATAAGTGTATTTTTAATGCATTTACAGTCTGAAATGTGACGACACAGTCATCATAGACACATGGTAATGGACTGACTGAGGAAACACTGCTATGATGTAAACGATAATGTTCCAGTACATGTGCCCTTTTATCAAAGGCAGCAGCACAAAGTCTGCACCTCCAAGCCATTGGATTTTTGCTTAAATGGTTAACAGTACACTGTTCTCATTCACATTTTAGTCACTATATTGCAATGTGTCCATTGTTGTTAATAGTTTTTCAACATACCTCACTTAAAACTCTGTTTGTTGGCCAGCTGCTTCAGCTTTAACCTAAAAAAGTAAGATTTCAAAAGTTAGTTAGTTTGCAATGTTCACAAAAAAAGTGTACAGTCAGCTAATTAAAATGTTAAAAGCAGCACAGAAATGTCTCATCTTAATAACACAAGCACTTCCGCATGGACATTGCCAAACTAAAACAGTACTTAATGCATTTATCCCTGTGGTACAATAAAAGTTCAAGTAACGTTAACAAACTCCGTAAAAAATATTAAAACAAGCCTATAACTTAAAGGGTAAAATAACGTAATAAAGACAGCTTGTTTTAACATTGATACTCAGGTAAACGTGCCAAGCCGACAAATTCGTTTCAAATGATCTAAATTTACGAAAACAATATAGGGACAACTGAAACCACACATGAGAGCGTGTGTGAACTGCAGCATGATTGACTAGAGTGGCTAACGGCCTCCAATTTATGCATGTTTGTTACCTTGTCATTCCCGCCATAACGTTACTTGATCAAATGTGCGTCACCACAAATTTTAGTTTTTTGTGTCCCGCAAAAAACGCGAACCCCAACTGTGTGACTATGTTTAACAACGATTATGTCATGCCCTCCCTAATTAAATGATTACTGGCTTACTAGTTTGAGATGCACATCACATTTACATGTAAAGGCATAAAANCCAGCCGCGACGCCGGGAAAGGCAGTGCGGGCACTGCAACCCAACACTCACGGCGGCCCGGGGAAGCATGGCTGACATTTCGACGTCCGCTTCTTCCTGGGCTCGACCCCCCGAGGGAGGGAGCCCGTGGAATCGTCGGAGTCGGATGGCAGTACGTCACCCCCCGATGCTGCAAGAGACATCTCATCATCACGCATCGTGTCCGAATACGTGATTGAGGAATAAGACGGCGGACCGTCTCCTGGGGAATGGTCAGACGAGTGAGACGAGGTGCGAACGGTCCGTGAGCCAGTGGCTGGCGGATTATCGCTCACAGTAATCCTCATATCACCCTCGCTGCTTGCCGTAGCGGACGGCAGGGCCGTAGTCCTGCCGCCACGGAACGGGGAGCAAACGAGGTGGTGGCTGAGTCCCGTGGGAACACAGCCACCTGTGACGCAACGTCTGAATCATCACCACCCGCAGTGTGGGCAGGACGTATCCACAACGTCTGCCCCAGCGTACTGGAAGCAGGCATTGTGTCCGTCCCCCTCCTCGATGAGTGTGTTGCACCCATGAGAACAGCGGGACAAGCCACGCTGGAGAAATTTGCTCTTTTAGAAAAGGAAATTTGCTCGAACACCTCCGGAACTGCCGAGACGCCCAGGGGAGAGTCACTGCAGGAAGGGACCGTCCGCTGTCCACGTCGTAGATTCCAGCAGAAAGAATGATCACCAAGATCGTAGAGAAGCTCATCAGATGCGTAGGCTCTGAAGAACAAAAGGTGAATGAATGAGCACGCCGGCTTCCCTCTTATACCCGGACATCCGGGGAGGAGCCCGGCATGCAAATTTCATTTGCCAATTTTCATTGGCCTTTTCTAAATACTCAGAAGATGATAGGTTCTCAAGACAAACCCCATTCTGTCGGTTCGACACAACGTTGAGCGACCGACAGAAAGGGATCAGCGTATTCGCACATTTCTATGCCCATTTTGTGCGTACGCCTCGTTTATACTTCAGGCCCCTGGTGTTCCATTAATGAGGGTTTTTTTCTTCCCTGGTAGCACGGGCATATTCCAAGATGACAATGCCGGGATTCATCGGGCTCAAATTGTGAAAGAGTGCTTCAGGGAGCATGACACATCATTTTCACACATGGATTACATACGGTATTACAACAGACTACGACTGATGTTCCTCTGCCTCTGTTTGAGGATGTTGAGGAAGAATGTCCTAATGACAGTGTTGCTTTTCCTGCCTCCCAAACATGAATGAGCTGTTTCAGCAATTTAGGGAGAACCTATGTGACTTCGTTCTGAAATGCAGAGAGAAAAATCACCTGCCTCAGACAGTGCAGCAAGAAACTTTGGATGATGTAAATTTCTTATTTAGTTTTTTCAAAGAGAACTATGATGCATTTCTTGCATATCATCTAGAAAAAAATGGGTTTGATCTTGCCGCATGTCCAGAACTTCAAGAAGTGCTACAGTCCCCTGACTTTTCTTCAGAGGCCTCAAGACTTATTAGGTCTCCACACATGTTCAAAGAGTTGCTGGATGTTGTGTGAGCATGCCATTTCAGTCTTTACCTTCGGCTCTACAGCATTCAATAAGTGTAAACAAGAAGTACAGCCATGTCCATTTTGAAGGTAAACAGATTCAACGAGTAACAAAAGTAAAGGTTAATGATGTCAGTTATTGTGTTAAAGATGTGTTTTCTGTCGGTCACCTGCATGCTGAAGATGTTCCATTGTTTTTTCAGATTAAGTACATTCTTAACATGGACACAAACTGGTTATTGTGTGTAAAGCTTTTAATTCCTGAATCTTTTTGGCGTCATTATTATTCATATTCTGTGAAATATCAGAATGAATGGACTGTCCTCTCACCAGGTGAAGAGGTTGATTACCAGGCACTAGACACCTACAATGTTGATGACAAGTTATTTATTAGCACTAGGTATTCATGCTGAACAACTGCCATATGCTTTAAACCTCAATGTGCAGTACATACTACAGCCTATAAAAAAGTTGAACAATTATTATATTTGTCTAATTTGATTTGTAATGAGTCTACAGTTTAAATGGTTCTGTTTTAAAGGACTGCATTATATTTCAGATTATGTGTGTTGAGTCATGTCTGGTGAGTTTTTATGTGCAATGAGCAATTGATTGTCTTTTGACCTACCTGTTGCTGTTATGAGATTATTTCAAATATTTTCTTTGTAAAAGGTTTGTAAATAAAATTGCATTTCTGTAAGCCAATTTCTTTATTTTTGGGGGAGGCTTCATAGCATCAAAACTACCCTGCCTTGAAGAGCCTTTTATACAGTAAGGTACAATTTTGTGCTTTCGTTGCTGTCATGATTCTCGTGGCTGAAGAACCCAAACGCAGGCGGCGGCAGTGAAGGGGTTAAACAAAAGACTTTTAATAAACAATAGACAAAACAAAAACCCACGAGGGGGTAAAATAACCAAGACAAAGGGATAAACAATCAGACTACACAGGCACATAAACTAACTAGAACAACACTAGACAAACACTTACACTGACTAAACTTAACTTGCTTAAATGACACGGGCAGGAACACGAAGCAATCATACACAGTACACAGAACAAAACGCAATCCACGAACACAAGACAATGAAACATGAGGACTATTTAAAGGGTAAGACAAACGAGGGATAATGACACAGGGCAGGTGTGGGTAATCAAACACTCAGGGAAAGATAACAAGGAAACGAGAGGAGCGGGGTCAATGACGAGACACTGGAGAGAACGTATATTATTGTCAAAAGGACAATAATATGTTTCTCTCCACACATAACCAAAGGCTTTGTCATGGCTCTGCTACAGGACCAAGAAAAACATGCTAAATGAAGCAGAGCCATGACAGAAGCCCCCCCTTTAATGAGCACCTCCAGGTGCTCACCAAGGGGTAGACGGACGAGACAAGACCGACTGAGACAGTGACAAAACAGACAAAACATGGAAAACAAAATCAGGGCAGACAGACAAAATAACAAAGGACTGTGGTGAGCCAACAAAAACAACAAACATGGGAGGGGGGGTGGGGCCAAACAAGGGCCCATAGGGGGCAGTCCAAAAGGGAGGGGAGAAGGGGGAACAGTCTTAGTCCCCGGCTGCGCTCGAGGGCGCGAAGTCCTGGGGGACTTAGGAGGAGTCCTGGGGGGACAGTCTTTGACCCTGGGGATCTCCCCGGGGCCGGCTTGGCTGCCGGACTGAGGACCGGCTGGACAGGGCTTGACGCCGGCTGGAAGGCCGGCTGGAGTGGGCTTGATGCCGGCCGGAAGGCCGGCTGCTGTACCGGTCGGGAGGCCGGCTGGATCACCGGACGGGACGCTGGCTGGATCACCGGACTGGACGCCGGCTGGACCACCGGACTGGATGCCAGCTGGACCACCGGACTGGATGCCGGCTGCACCGGACTGGACGCAGGACTGGACATTGGACTGGACTCAAGACTGGACACCGGGCTGGACACAAGACTGGACACCGGACTGGACACAAGACTGGACATCGGCTGCACCGGACTGGACGCCGGCTGCACCGGACGGGTTGGAGTCCACGCTGCCCACCGCTGCCTCTTCTTCTTCCGCCGAGCCACCCGGCTGGTGGTCGGGTGATGGAAGGAGGTAAAAGGCACGGCTGGCTCCGGCTGGGACTCCTTGGAGGTGGATCCCCAGGACGCTCGCCTCCCCCGCTTGCCAACGAGGCTGGTGGACGGTGGAGAGGCTGCCGAGAGTGAGGGGGATGGCGTGGCGATGCCCACAAGCCCGATCTGCAGGGAACCACCCTCAGGGATCGTGACCAGCGGAGATGGGTAATTGGAATATGTTGAGACCGTGGACTCCGACCGCTCCACGGCGGACAGCCACACAGCATTGAAGTCCAGCGGCCCCAACGCCCTCATCTCCGCCCTCGAGAGTGGATTCCTGAGACCGGAGTTGAAAAGCACGGCAAGCTGCTCCTCCCCAAAGACGCCATTCTCGGCGATGTCCAGGAACCTCTCCACATAATCGTCCAGGCTCTCACTCCCCTGGCGGATTCCGCAGAGGGGCGAGCTAGGTGGGACCGTCCAGTGTCCATGCTGCCTACTGGGTTCTTAGGGGGTTCGTGGATTCTGTCACGATTCTCGTGGCTGAAGAACCCAAACGCAGGCGGTGGCAGTGAAGGGGTTAAACAAAAGAATTTTAATAAACAATAGACAAAACAAAAACCCACGAGGGGGTAAAATAACCAAGACAAAGGGATAAACAATCAGACTACACAGGCACATAAACTAACTAGAACAACACTAGACAAACACTTACACTGACTAAACTTAACTTGCTTAAATGACACGGGCAGGAACACGAAGCAATCATACACAGTACACAGAACAAAACGCAATCCACGAACACAAGACAATGAAACATGAGGACTATTTAAAGGGTAAGACAAACGAGGGATAATGACACAGGGCAGGTGTGGTTAATAAATCACTCAGGGAAAGATAACAAGGAAACGAGAGGAGCGGGATCAATGACGAGACACTGGAGAGAACGTATATTATTGTCAAAAGGACAATAATATGTTTCTCTCCAAACATAACCAAAGGCTTTGTCATGGCTCTGCTACAGGACCAAGAAAAACATGGCTAAATGAAGCAGAGCCATGACACGTTGCAGTATGCACAATTGGTCGCTGGGGTACAAAATTGTCCCCTAAATGGTACAAAGTTGTAAGGTACAATTTTGTACCTCTAATTAAAGGTACAAAATAGTACCCTTCAGGGTACCACCCCAGTGACAGCCACTTGTACTCTAAAAGGTACAGTTTTGTACCTTCTTTTCTGACAGTGCAGAGCGAATCACAATTACAATCGTAACAAAGAGAAAGAATATATCACCACATGTATAATCAAATAAAAGTAATTTGGACTTGACAATTCCTTGTACTTGTGTTTATATCTCATGGTTTCATTTGACACTTTCAAAGAGTAAAATATAAAAGACGTAAAAAGGCCTTTTAGCGAACGTTCCCTAAAGGTCCCGAATGTTCTTTGTAGGTCCTGTGAACGTCCCCTAAAGGTCCCGAATGTCCCTTGTAGGTCCTGTGAACGCCCCCGAAAGGTCCCGAATGTCCTTGTAGAGCTGAAGATCTTTGCCCGAACCCGACGGACCCGATGTGACCCGACGGTTTCGGGCTTAATTTCTATCATTTTACACGGGCTCGGGCCGGGCTCGGGCTTGTGCGTTAAATGAGCGGCAGAGGTGGGTAGTAACGCGCTACATTTACTTTGTTACATTTACTTGAGTAACATTTCGGAAAATATGTACTTTTTAAGTAAAATTAAAAGTGTGTACTTTTACTTGAGTAAATTTCTAATAGAAAATCTGTACTTTTACTTCGTTACATAGCTTACATTGCGTGACGTTCCTATGTTCCTTCATTTTAAAATATCCATTATAAAATGCGTTGTTTATTTCAAGGTTGTCTTCTCTTTTTACGGGCATTCCCGAGTGATTGATTCTTTTGAGTCGATTCTTTTGAAAGCATTAATTGAACAATGGTCAAAACCATTTGAATAGGCTAATGAATCAGTTCAAATGATTTGCTCAGTTCGCAGCACGATCTGAATCATCTGAAGCAGGATTACTCACTCCTCGCAGCGCGAAACTTAAGAACATGCAGAACACAAAGAGCGTTGGATGAAGTGGATATTAATGTATATCTATACAATCAAAACTGCAAATGTGTCATATTGTTTGCCAGCAATGATAAATGCCCGCCACATGCGCGCACCCGCGCGACCTGTTCGTCAGACACAGCAACATGCGCGTTACCTGTCAGACACAGAGACGTGGGCTTGCAGAAATATACATTTGAAGAACATAAGGAAGAAAACTTGTTGATGGGCGTGTGGTTCACTGTTTACTGTTTGTTTACAAGTAAGAGCGTTTCACAACACACACGTGACACAACACGAGAAAACATGAGCTTTGTTCAAAAATGTGTATTTCATTTAAGAGAGCACTGCAGATGTTCTAGATCATCTTAGGAAATGCTCTGAGTTTAGTTCATGCTTTAGTTTGACATGGTCTATTATTCTAAATAAGTTGTGTAAACTACATTGACATCAGGACTAGATGAAATTTACAGAAATGCTTGTCTCTTCTGTGTTTGTCTATTCTTTAGTCTCTCTAGTATATTGCAAAGATATCTGCTTATGATAATTAAAAATATTGATTAAAATGTAATATTAAAATATTGCCATTAATATTAATTTTATGTAGTAGGCCTATATAATCAGATACAAAGTAACTAAGTAACTAGCTACTTGAGTAGTTTTTTCATTGCATACTTTTTTACTTTTACTCAAGTAATTTTTAGAATAGTGACTTTTACTTGAGTAACAATTTCTCTAGTTACTTGTACTTTTACTTGAGTAAAGATTTTGGCTACTCTACCCACCTCTGATGAGCGGTCATGTGATGCGTTCCGATTAGCGCGAGAAAGATGCGAAAATGGATGCTGAGGAGGTGAAACGGAGGCTTGCCTCTGGCGATAACGTTGTGGTTGCACCAGCAACTAAAGCAAAGTCTGAGGTGAGGAAAAGTTTTGACCATGTGCATAATGAGAATAAGTGGGATATGTGATATGTTACGATGTTACAGAGGACTTATTTTATTTCGTTGTTCCAACTTCCAAGTGGCATTAGTCATTAATAAATTATGTTAAAACATGTATAAATGACGCATTCTTGACAAAGCTGTGTTTGTGCGCACATTTGAATAGCCTAATGTCGGGCTGTAAACGGGTTCGGGCTTTTAAAAAGCTGTCAATCAAAATGTACTTGTCGGGCTCGGGCCGAATTCTGTCAGGCTCGGACCCTAGGCCCGATTACAGCTCTACTTTGTAGGTCCTGTGAACGTCCCGTGCAACGTCCCCGGGGACGTCCCGTTAACGTTTAAAGAACCCTACATGGTGACGTCCAGGGGACGTTCGCAGTGACCGTTCAGGGGACCTTTGTTTGTTAGCTGGGATGTACAGTTTACCCTGCGAGTGGCAGTAATGATGCTTGTGTGCCAAAAGGAGATTATGCAAGCAAGACGCAAACAATGTCGAGTCTGTGCGCCTTCACCGAGATTACGTATACGTCATACAGGTAATGGAAATATTTTGTAAAAATATAATGAAAATGCATATCATTACACATCATATTAAAATACTGACCTATATTTTCCAGTGTTGCGCATGTTAAATCTACATATAAAGCAGTCGTGACTCGTGCCTATACAAAGAATCAGCTGCTGCCATAATCATGTGTAACGCACTAAAGAAATTTTATTTGTTAAAGAAATGAGATCAAATGTAACTTACATTTATTGGGGTGAATGTTTGATAAAATGCACTTTTGCCTTATAATTAAAATAAATGGTCTGTCATTCCCAAGGAATTAGCAGAGTTCAAGTAATCAATACATCTTATTCTATACCAGGGATTGACATTAAGCATTGTCGTGTGGTTGTCCTCCGGACAAGTAAATTTATCATTCACTTGTCCGAGTACAAAAATTACTTGTCCAACGATAAAATAAAGATATTTCATTTGAATTATATAATATAATATAATCAATATAATTGTTTCGGATTTAGATTGGTCAAGTTTGCTTCTAAGCATTTTAACTAGTGCCCGCTTTGGCCGCCTGAATTTGGTTATAGGCCTACTCTCCGTGACTGCTATAAAAGAAAGGCAAGCAGTAGTGATGGCAAAATGAAGCCTCCTGAACCACTGAGACTTCGCAGTCTATTGCTTCATCAAAAGGTTCATTACCTGAAGCTTCATTCAGCATTGCTCACTAGTGACACCTAACTGTTAGTCAAAGAAACAGCAGACAAATCAATTAATTCTTAGCCAGTGACCTCCGAAGACAATTGTCCATCGCTAGGTGTCAAATAAAATGTGTTTTTCTCTTTGTAACTTTACCTGTGCATTCTTTATTTCTTTCTCTCTCTCGCACGCACACAATTAATTATTAATCAGTTGTTTGAAAAGTGACAATGTGACAGGAAAAGTGAGACTGTTGAGTGCAGTGCCTATGGGGGAGGGAGTGTAATACTGCAAATTAAAACAAATCATTAAGTTTCTTTTTTTTGTACAGGGAATTGTTAATGGTCTCAGTTGAGTGTAGTGCTTATGGAACTGGGGGTATTGTGGGGCAAACTGGAAACAGGAAGGATTGTTATTGATTTTTATTGAGGAACAGATTTTTTTGAACAGTGTTGGGGTTTAAACGATTCCTCTTCTTTGACAAAACCTCTCCAGCTTTGGAAAATATCCTTTCACAAGGAACAGAGGATGCAGGAGAAGATAAAAATGTCAGTGCTAGCTGGTATAAGTGAGATTACTGATGCTTCTGTTGAGCCCAATATACTCTAATATATAGCTCTTTTTGACACAGCAAGCATTTAACCTAGAAAAATTTAATAATAGACATGACAGTTTATACAGCCATATAGTAAGGATTAAAATTATACTAAGACAGTAAAAATATCAATGACATTCCTTATTATGAGCAACCATTTCAAAATACTCCCAGACAGGGGAGGTTTTCCTCTTGTTGGCTCCATGATAATGAAAATGGAGATCAAGCAAACAAATCTAAAAGGGCAATCCAAATCAATAAGCAGTCCAGTCCAAATCCAAAACAATCCAACTAGCCAATCTTCTCTAACTGTTAATATATCAAAATAATATAACTGATGTAATTAATAATGACAATATACTATCTATCTAATATAACTAATCTAACCTAATATAATGTAATCATGATGTATAGGGCTAACACATATATGAGACAAAAAAATTACGACAAAAAGACAATTCTCTGACTCTCTAACACTCTACTTCTGTATGGAAGGCCGTTTTATCAAAAATGTCTTTAGACGTAACGTGTACAGACGATATAACGCGTGGATGCGTTTTTGCGCCTAAAGACATAATTTCGTCTACAGACGTATTGGTTTTAGCCAATGGAAAGTCACAAAACGGAAAGATTTGCATAAAATTGATTAAGCATATAGTCGTGACGTCATCATTAGCGTAACCACGTGTCATTCATGAATTATACATATAAACGTGATGCTCCCTCATGCGTGGCACTGCATATGGTCCTAGTAATGAATACGTCAGCGTACACGTGATTTTACGACAGGGGAGAAGAGGGCATTTCAAAATACAAGCGGTATAGACAGACCATCGAAAGCATGGCTTTGCGAAATTTTCTTAACAACTGCCGACGCGTTTTTCAAGAATGTGTGCATTTGTAAAATTATATGTATTATGCCGTCAACCCAATGGGCAACATGGGCTGCTGCCGAGAGTCCCGAACACTAAGGGGTCCCGAGAGAGTTCTCATTTGCATTTTAACATTACACATAACACATATTTGTCCAGTATTATGCATATCCGAATCACTACGGACAGTATATGAAGATTAAAATCATGTTAAAACACGAAAAATGTCAGAAAACCAGTAAACGAGGAAGCTGCGTTTTTTATTTTTTGTATGAAGCATAAATTATGTTTCATTAACAAAGTTCGGGAGAAGCCGGAGCACATAATCATCTCGGCTGGTTCCCTATCAGCAATCAGCTCAAGCGAGACTCCTTATAAATAAGACCAGAAATCTCACCTGCGCCATCTCGTAATTCAACACCCCTCCAGCTCCCCGTCTCATCTCCCCGTTTCCGAGCTCGGCGCACTCGCCCACATCAGGGGGAGAGTGTTCCGGGTTCGGAAGGAACCGGCGAGCTCGGAGCCCGCTCCCTGGACAGCACGCCATACGCATATTTGACCTACCCCTGCTATCAGCATTATCCCTGCCATCATTATTATTTGCATTGGCGAACTCGTGAATAACGTTTATATTTCTCAACCAATTTCAATGGCTTACAGTATTGTGGACCCACATTACAATATGTAAAGGAAAAACTGCTGCTACTGGAGCTTTTTAACTTGTTCAATTAAATTCTATGTAGTGCTTTTTTTGCAATGTTCCAAGTGTTTCAATGCCGCTTTACAGGAAAAAACACAGGAGGAAAGTAAGTGTAACTTAAGAAAAGGCATGACGGGCTTCTGCAATCTTGAACATAATTACTATATAGGGAATGGCAGATTTTTTAATATTTTCGAAGATTTAAGCTCATGAAACTATTCCAATATTTGTTTATGTAAATGTAGTTTATGAGGACACAGAATTTGAATTATTATGGTTTTATCGCGCTCGCTTTTGCTTTTCCTGGGCAGCAACGTAGCCGGGCATGCATTTCTGGATTTAGTGTAAATAAGATAACGGACTTGGAACGTTATTAACATGACAAATTACAAAAACTGTTTTTGTTTTACTATGGGTGTCACGAATGGTGGGTGGTGAGAGACACGGAGACAGAGGACCCAGGTGCAGACAGCGGGTAAGGGGTTAACACAAACTTTAATAAATAAAAAGCAACAAAACAAAGACCCACGTGGGGGTAAAGTAACAAACGTGGAAACAGGAACAAGACTAACTAAACTAACAGGACTAGACTAAAACACATCACAAATACAAAATAAACTAAACTAACTCAAAGACAGGAACTCACCACATTACACAAACACGACACAGTACAATGAACCAGCACGAGACAGACGACACAAGGGCATTATAAAGGGGATAAATCAAGAGGGGACAGGTGCAGGACATGAACTAATTAACAAACAATAACGAGGAGACGAAAGGGCGGGAACAGAGACGCCACACCGGAGAGTGGAAGACCAACAGGGACAAAACGTCACTCTCCACATAAAACAAGAGGTTCTATCATGGTTCTGCCACTAGGTCAAGAGAAGCAAGACAAGGTGGGGCAGAACCATGACATAAGCCCCTCCTTAAGGAGCAGCATCCTGATGCTCCTCAAGGAACAAACAAGACTACACAGACTGTGACAAAAAACATAACTATACAAACATGACCAAAAACGTGATACATAGGAAAAAAAGTCCAAACAAAGACATGGTGCCGGCACGAAGGCCGGCTGGACAACACATGGTGCCGGCTGGATGGCCGGCCGGACAGTACATGGCGCCGGCTGGAAGGCCGGCTGGACAGGACATGGCGCCGGCTGGAAGGCCGGCTGGACAGGACATGGCGCCGGCTGGATGGCCGGCTGGACAGGACATGGCGCCGGCTGGATGGCCGGCTGGACAGGACATGGCGCCGGCTGGATGGCCGGCTGGGAGACCAGCTATCACCGGCTGGGCAGGCCTGGATGTCGACATGACAGGACAGGATGTCGGCGGCTGGGCAGTGCTCTCTGGCAGCTGGGCAGCATCTCCGACGGCTGGGCAGCGCTCTCTGGCAGCTGGGCAGCAAACAAGGACAAACACACACAAACAGTCGACTCGACAGGCCTGGGCACCAGCTGGGAGGCCGGCAGGGATCTTCAGCGGGAACAGGACACCGGCGGCCTCAACCCTGGAGGGGAATCCGACGACCTCAACCCTGGAAGGAAGCCCGGCAGTCTCGATCCTGGACGGGGTTCCGGCAGTCTCGACCCCGGAAGGGAGTCCGGCGGTCCCGACTCTGGACTGGAGCCCGGCGGCCTCTACCCTCCAAGGGAGTCCGGCGGATTCAACCCTGGAAGGGAGTCCGGCGGCATCGACCCCTCCCGCTGAGATCCCTCTGTCTGCTGGGTCCAAAATGGCTGGTTCATTCTGTCACGGTTCTCAGGGTGAGACACGGAGACAAGGATACATGGACAGAGGACCCAAGTGCAGACAACGGGTAAGGGGTTAACAAGACAGACTTTAATTATATCTAAAAATACAAAACAAAGACCCACGTGGGGGAACATAACAAAACATAGCAACAAGGACAGGGACTAACTAGACTAGAAATAATAACAACACTTGCCATAACCACAATAAACTAAACTAACTACAGAACAGTAACTCACCCACATGACACAAACACAACACAACAGTACAATGAACCAGCACGAGACAGAAGACACAAGGGCATTATAAAGGGGATAAATCAAGAGGGGACAGGTGCAGGACATGAACTAATTAACAAACAATAACGAGGAGACGAAAGGGCGGGAACAGAGACGCCACACCGGAGAGTGGAAGACCAACAGGGACAAAACGTCACTCTCCACATAAAACAAGAGGTTCTATCATGGTTCTGCCACTAGGTCAAGAGAAGCAAGACAAGGTGGGGCAGAACCATGACATGGGACCTCTAACCACCGTAGGCTACACCACATATAAATCCATTGATGTCGTTGTCTATGTCATTTCTATCTCCATGTCTGTTTGGTTTTGATCTGCCTATTATATAAATAAAAACTAGTAGCATAAAAGCACGTTGTGTTGAACAAATCAATAGAAAACTCTTTAGACTTTAACACCAGAACAAGAAGCAAAACCTGTAGCGCAGAAAATGTTATTTATTTATGATGCGCTCTGGAAAAAAGAACAGAAAATAATCATTATTCATGAAAATTGTATGGGCTACATATTGTTCGGATTTTATTGCTAAACTGTTTCTGATTTTTAAGATTAATCATTATATCAGTATTAATGATGATTAATACTAGGCCATTTAGGGGATGCATTATGTATTTCTCGTTATTTTAATATGAAAAACTGGAAATTTGACACCCGTTGTTTTGGAGAGTTATACGATATTGCAACAGCGCGTGTTATTCATACGCATTTCATTCATGAGAATGGGCTTGTTTTACAGTGGTTGATTAAACATTTCATTTACAAGTTTATTGAATATAACAGGCACACAAGGAATCTAAGAATGCGTTATCCCAGGTCCGCAAAAGCCAAACGCGGGACTGGTTATAACCCAGACATCCCTCACTGCAAACTAATTTCAGGGACGTAGTAACCCCTAACCCCACACGTGATGTGTCATGCAGCGCGGATCGTCTCTTTTTTTATTATAAATGCCATGAACATAAATGCACATCAGAAGTTATGTTTAAATTGCACGGCTTACTGAAATATAGTCCGTATGTCAATCAGTTAAAAATGTAGAGAGCAGCATTAGCTAAAAAATGTTTATTGTATCACATACAGTATATTTCAAACAATTTCATTCCAGAAACCACCTAAACAGGTTTATTTCGCCACCAAAATACTTTTAAATGGAATATGGGGAAAATGCACATTCATTCTTTCTCGTAAAGGGTAGCCCTAAAACTTGATTTTTCATTATATGAATGAAACGTAAGATTAATTCAATTACCAAAATAGGCCTACACAAGATATCGAAACTTATTGCAAGTAATGAATTGGATTTTTTTAGTCACCGCAATGGCGAAATGACACAGTTCCCACTAGCTAATCTCACTTGCATGGAGCGAAATCTACTGGTATTTCCCCAAACATAAACACAGGTGAGGGCCCATATTTATAAAAAGTTATAGAAATGTTCTTAAGGATAGTGATTTAAGTGCCAAAACATTTTTTTTGTAAAAGTATGACTTGTAGGAGACCTTTTCAAGAAGTGAAGCATGTAAAACATTCAAAGGTAAACAATTATTGGCCAAGTCAAATTTACGTCAAACATATAATGACAATTTATAAATGTTAACTCCATTTGACATCAACCCATTTAAAGATAAGTCCGTAAAATAACTTGCATAGTTTACTAACTTTACTACATTAATAAATGTCATTAACTGACATTCAAATTTACGTTAAATCAAGCAATGTTTCTATTCCAATTATACATTGCCTAGTAGCTGACTGTGAGTCTTGGATTTTACTTGTGTTTTATTTTCTGCGCATCTTATATTCTGACTCTGATGTTCTCTGTGCGTGTCTGCCTGGTCCTCGACCCACTGTACCTGTGGTTAACCTTCTTAACTTATCCTGAAACATACAGCATTCAGGTACATTAAAACATAATATGCACAAAATTAAGAAAGACAATGAATAAATTAGTTTTACAGTGTGAATGATCTGGGCCGCGATTCCCGAAACCTTCTTAACGCTACATCATTTTTAAGTTATATCTTAAGTTGTACCTTACCGTTAATATGTGTTTCCCGAAACCTTCTTAGTTAAGTATACCTTCTGTACGTTGTACATGTTCGGAAGGTTGGTCTGGAGCACTCTTAGCTATACCTTAATACTGTTAAGAGTACATCCCGCTAGTGGCAACAGTGGAAAAAAGCTTCTTTACAGCGCAGTCTTTACAAATAAACTTGAAAAGAACATTATGTTGACATGTTTTTATGCAAAGAATATAATTGTCTTTACACTTATGGTTGTTAGCTTTTTAATGATATTATCTAAATAAGGTGCATCAGCTGGCAACCCAAACAATTTTGAGTATATTTAAAGAGAAAGATTGCGAAATAAAGTTTAGTCAAACTGCATTTTTTTGGCTAAATCAAAGACGGAGCATTTTAGTGCATTTAAACCTTGACAAGCTGGCTACACTTTATGCTGCAATTATAATGATAGAAAAGTTAACCTGCCACGGCAGCAAATAGCTTTTGGATCGTGTTGGTCTAACTTTGGCAAATACAAAGCCCCTAAATTCAGCTCTTTTTTCCTGCTATAGCTGTTGATTATGTTCCGGGTTCTGCGCTTTTGTTGAGTAAATAATAACACTATAGCAACATATATGATAATATAAATAAGGGGTTCCCAAACACAGGTATAATCGGCTATCTCATGGCACACCTTTTAAATAGAAATTAGGGAAACGACACACATTCACTCACTTTACTTTTTCTTTTTCTTGTCATGAATGAATATGTTTAATTTCAATATCAAAATACCTCATTGTAGGGCTGCACAATAATGGCATACTTGTTAATCTCATTCCCTTGATATTGTAAGTGTGATTAATAATGTTGATTATATTTTAATGCTTTAATAAACGCGGCTACATAAGCTACATGCTTCGCGCTGTAAATACGCCGCTTGAGCATTCAGTGTCCAAGCACAATAAACGTGTGAACTATACAAGTAATTGTAATTTACTGGAATACACTTTTTTAATGCATCGCAACAGCAAGTGCTTTGCATGACCCTCCGACCCAAAGTTTGAGATCCTTTGATATGACCATACTGCCAGTTAGTGTAGCGGGGTTGATACATTTGGGCATGAGATTGCGGGTTCTCACACTCATTTCAAAATTAAATAATATCGATGGTTGGATTTAGTTTGCAATTTGGTTTATTTTTATCCTATGAGTCCTAATAAATGCAACTTCAACTATTTCTAAAGTGCTTATTTTATAAAGAATGCCGCTACCTCACATAACGCAGTAAAGCAGTACTTGTATAGAGTGAATAATTGATTGTCGAACGATCAATATTTATTCAGCACCACCACCATGGAAAGCACCTGGTAACGTGGGACGTAAGAAAGTAACCGCTTATAGGTATAGTTTAGGAAGTAGGCTATACGCCTAGAAAATGAATAACTTGAGTTAAGGTGTAACTTCAGAGTCTTCATAGCTAAGAGACAACATTATCGGGAAATGCAGCCCTGTTATATTTAACATTTTATTTTGGGATCACAGCACAGGATATTGGTAGTTGACGAATAAATTGGTTAGTTTTACATTATTTTATATTATTAATATTTATGTTTATCATATAAAATAACATAACAGGGATTTTATCATATAAAATAGCATAAGAGAGATTTATCTTCGTTCTTGGGGTTTTTCCTACATTTTTGCTGTCACACCATAGGACAAATTTGCATATTAATCATTTAATGATTATTGATTTAATCATTAAATTAAGCGTATCATTGCCATTTTTTAATAAATAAGTATAACAGCCAACAGAAAAGAGTAGCAAAGATAAAATATCAGTAGGGTCTGCATTGCTGGATGTGACTCTTATTTTGACAACGGAGCCGCTAAGGTTTACGCGTCTACACGCAATTACGCGTCCACGCGTCTAACGTCTGTAGACGAAATTACGTCTTTAGGCGCAATAACGCGTCCACGCGTATAACGTCTGTACACGTTACGTCTAAAGACATTTTTGATAAAACGGCCTTCCATACTTCTGCTACCTCTACTACTGACACCTCTCCGAAACGCCGCACCACTCACAGGTGGCGCGAGTTTCGAAACTGCTTCGGGAGCGATACTCAGACGAAACCGATGACGTATTCCATACCTCGTTTGTCATTGGTCACGTGATTCCTTCGAATCGAAGCTTCATCTGGCACGCTCATTTTTGCTCAATACACAAGCTCCGAAGCCTCGCTTCAAATGTCACATCACTAGCAAGCAGTAATTATTATTAGTGTTAAGGCTGTAAGTTCACTTTTTTTGCACATAGCACTGGTGCTAGAGATCGAGGTTTAAAGTTTGGTAGCACAGGCAGAAATGTGCAAGTTTAGTTCATTATGAATAGGCAGGTAACTGACAAAATTCATGTTACATACAGATGGATAAATTAGGACCATATAATTTTTAGATTACATTAATTTGTTTTAATTTGTTCTAAGTTCTGTGTTTTTCCTTTTTTACTATACAATAGTGGTATATTTGTCCACATAAATTACTGTAGTATACTATAGTAAACTGCAGTAAAAATTCTTACTATATTGTTTTGGAACTTCACTATAGTATACAGTGTTTATTAATTTACTACAAGGGCACTTCAATTTTCAATAACAAATACTATAGTCAGGGCAGGACTTAGGAGGGTGGGGGCCCCTGGGTGTCATGACTCTGCCTCATCTTGTCATGTTTTTCTTGGTCTTGTGGCAGAGTCATGACAAAGCCTTTGGTTTTGTGTGGAGAGAAACATATTAATGTCGTTCAAGACTTAATATGCGTTCTCTCCAGTCTTGTCATTGGCCCCGCCCCTCTCATTTCCCGTATTGCTTCCCTGCCGTGTCTTACATTCCTCACCTGCCCCTCGTTATCTTCCTTTGTTTGTCACCCTATATAATACCCTCGTGTTCGTTGTCCTGTGCTCGTGCGTTGTGCTTGTTCTTGTGCTGTATGCGTGTCGCGCTCTCCCAGTGGATTACCTTGCCCTTGGATGTTCTTGTCTCAGTTGTGTCTTAGTTTGTGTAAGTAATTGTATTATTTTGTTCTCCATCGTTTTTGCCCCCTTGTGGGAAGTCTCTGTTTTTGTACCCTGCCTAAGTTTAGTTATCCCCCATCGTGGGTGTTTTGTTTTGTTCCTTTGTTTTGGTACTGTTGCATTTAATATATATACCCCTTGTTAACCCCTTCACCTCTGGCTGCCTGCGCTTGGGTTCTTCTCTGCGCTGTCACACCCCCCGGTCGAACCGTGACACCTGGGCTTAAGTCATTTTCGGGCCCTTTACACTCTACAAAATGACCTAAACCCTGAGCATCAGTAAAAAAACATACTCTGAGGTCTTCAGATGACAAGTGCTAAAAAACGTTTTGGAGCACATAATTAAGTTTGGCCTCAGTTTAAGGAAGAACCTTTGCAGTTTATTGTTAAACTGAAAAACTAAAAGTGAAACAGAAATGTTATAGATATATATCTATTAGGGGTGTAACGGTTCACAAAATTCACGGTTTGGTTCGATACGGCATAGTGGTGTCCCGGTTCGGTACGTTTTCGATACAGCAAAAAGGAAGAAATGCCAGAAAATTTTCCTTGATTTTTGTTCACATTTTTATTTATTAAAACTAACATCATAAAGTATGTTATTTTGACCCATCTTCTGTGGTGTTTTCTCAGCAGCATATAAAACCAAAAAATGAAATGTAATTTTGTTGTAGACAGACACAAATACAAAGTAAAGAACAATTTTTATATCTGTTTTGACTCCATTTTTAGGTTTTTCCAGAAAGATGAACTGAAGGAATTGTATAATCAAAATAAAATATAAAACTTTTAAGTCTAACATTTGTGTTTTTTACTTGGCCAGTCATGTAACTACAGAGGCCGTCCGTTGTCAGAGCAACCGCTTGTGCCTCGGCCAATTGATTCTCTATTTGGACTTTTGTTTTTTGTACAAAGCAGGAATTACGTTGTTGCTGAAATGGCCTCGTGAAGGAATAGTGTAGCGGGGCTCAATTACATGAAGCATGTTTTTAAAACCCGCGTTTTCTACTACAGAGTACTGTCTCATATCCGCGGCTATAGATGTACCAATCGCCGCAGTGATTTGTTTTGCTTTGTTCGAATCGGTTGGAAATGCCTGCATAAATGCTGCGGGGATAGTTTGTAGCGTGCGTGTTTCTCCTTGTTTTCGTCGATTGCCAGCTATTGACACACTGGGGTGATGTCGGCGTAAATGAGTTGACATGTTTGAAGTATTCCCGCTAATGTAGCTTATTGTCGTGTAGCAGATGCGAAATACCGTAGTGTTTTTATCCACCACTCTCTTGCCACCCCTCTCATAATTTACAGGGAATCCAAAGTGGTCCCAAAAACCAGACCTGTTGATTTTTGGAGGATCTTCTATTTCTGGTCTGGTAATCGCATTCACGTTACTAGCCATATTGCTACGCGCTAATATGCCTGACTGGAGTAACGGTTTAGTGTAATTGTGTTTTTCTTTGTGGGTGGGTGGGAGTGGCAGACAGCACGTTGCCTTCTACGTCGTTTGGGTTGCCTTGTTGAGAGAAGTCGCTCTGAGAATATCATATTTCACACAATTTAAGCAATTTTATTTTATTTTAGGATTAGTCAAACGAACCGTTCGGTTTGTAATGCGTTCCGAACCGAAAGCCTCGTACCGAACGATTCAGTACGAATACGCGTATCGTTACACCCCTAATATCTATCGATATCTCTATAAAAATTAGGCCCAGTCTAAATATAATTATTTATTTATTTGACCACCACAATGATCATGTATTTATTGCAATGCACAAAATTCAGTTTATTTTGTAAACTACTGAAAAGCATACAAACCCCCAAAAGATCAGGTTGGCAGTGCAGTCATTAGGAATTTCAGTATCATGTAAACATGTGCATGAATCTTAAACAAATAAACAGATTCAGATCATATATACACAGTTGTTTTATACATGTGTAACATCTCAACAATTTTTGAGTATAATATATAACAGAAAAGCAAATAAGCATTTCTTCCCTCATTATAATGGCATTTTTCATTTAATTTACTGACATCTAAAGCTTTCCTGCCTCAATCCAAATAAAATTATAATGTAACATGTCTAGCTCAATCAAAATTACAGGTGTAATATGTAATTACAAACACAATACAGGAAGTGCTCTCAGCTGCAATAAAAACACATTAAAGAAAGAAAGTGCTAGATTATCAAAACTCAACATAAAAACTACACACAGATACAATAAAAACAGTAAATATTCAAATATTACACTATTACAGCTGAAGCAAGCATAACATAAAGCAGAATTCAGAGGATGATCATGTAAACCAACAATATAGCTGAGAAATAGGGAGTCAGGCTTTGAGTTGACTTCATACATGTACTATAAAGTATGTACACCATGACCATGTCATCTCATTAAAAAAGTAAAAGAATTGAGTCTTACTAGTTAAAAGTGGCATCTTCTGGACTTCTTTGCAGCAAAGTCTTTGATTACAGCTGTAAAATCCACTTTATGTAGAAGCTCACTCTCAATTGATATCAGAGTTAGATGATTTAATTTCTGATGTGCTAATTTGGATCGCAGTCTGTTTTTGATTAGTCTCAGTTTGGAGAAACTGCGCTCTCCACTTGCATTTGTGACTGGTAATGTCAGGTAAAGTCTCAGAGCAACATCCACATTTGGGAAGATGACCTGTAGTTTTCTTTTTCTGATTGACATTAAAAGTTCCCTTGCAGATGATGGCTCTTCATGACAGATGAAGTTTTTGAACTGGATGATTTCTTCGCAAAATTCATTTTCCAGGTCATTGTGGTATCTTCTCTGTAGATCTGCCGCTTTTTTACGCAGATGTTCTGCAGAGAGAGTGGATATGTTGTTGAGGAAACCAAAGGATACATTGAGGTCATTATAGGATTTAAAACGCTGATCAAGTTCAGCCAGCAGCCTGTCCATCACAACTAAAAACACACCAGATGAGAACTTTTCTTTTCCTGACAAGTGAGCCTTAGGTGTTGCAGACTCACCCACATGAGTTTTGCGTTTTCTTTGTCTTTGTGTGTCTTGTTTGTAAGTTGCTGAAACTGTGGGAGACATTGCTCTTGCTTGGGACTCAAAAACATCAAATTCATCTCTCAAACCAGCAATATATTCCCGCAGTGATCTCACCAAATCAACAACAGTGCACAGGTCAAGATCCACAGCTTGTAATGCAACACTTGTCCCCTGAAAACATTGGCGAATAATATTCCACATAGTGCAAAGAAAAACAGTCTCAAGTTTGTTCATTTTTTTATGCAGATTCTGTGTGCTGTCTTCTGCAATTTTCATAAGTAACTCTTGAATATTGGCGTAATTTCTGCAAAGTGCCTTGGTGGCCTGTGCATGTGCAGCCCACCTGGTGTCAGAATGAGTTTTTAGTGTCTCAATGCGTTGGTTTTCATTAGGCTGCAAACCTGCAGTTACCACCTTTCATCTAGCTGTGGATTTAGAGCAGAATTTGAACAAAGTTTGTGCAAAGTTAAAAAAATCAGCAGTCTCTGCGCAGCAGTTTACAATATTGACACCAACCAGATTTAGTGTGTGCCACTTTCACTTCGGCAATAATTTCAGAAAGCAATCTATCGCCCATTATCTTGATAAATTCGTCACACATTTTCGACGAGAGATATGAGGGGGTTCCTACTCCAGCATTTCCATACATTTGTATGTGCGATTTCAAAAATGGGTTGAATTCACTGATTAGTTCCATTATGCCCATGTAATTCCCATTGTCATCTCTACCAAATATTTCACTCGAGCCTCGGAAAGCCAATCCGCGTGCTGAAAGGAATTTTACAACCGCAAAACTTCACTCCAATAATTGCATTGCAACTCAAGCTGCTTTTTCAGTTGGGAGTCTATAATGCCATCAGCTGCTGCTCTGTTGATGTAATTAAACATTGTCTTCCTATGACTGTCACTATTCTCATGCTCAGCAAAGCGTCTGGTAGCATGTTTCCAGTCATTATAACCAGACTCAAAAGAGGATCCATAGTCAACCTCGCGAAAAAGACAGCAAGCAAAACAAAATACACGGCCTGTGGAAGGCGAGTACAGCAACCATCCCCTGGTTCTGCCTTGTCTTGCCAAGTTTTTCTAGTCTTAGGGCAGGATCATGACAGTAGTGATGGGAAGTTCGAGTCATTTTTGCGATTCGGGTGTTTGAATCTCGTTCAGCAAAATGAACCAATCTTTTTTCGAGTCATTTCGTTCATCTGAGCAGAGTTAAATTAATGTTGCATGTTAATAGCCAAATTACCCCATAACGTTTATTTGTGCTAGTTTTGATCAGATATATAATAAGAAATAACTTATATTGTAGTTAGTACAGAATACAGAATCGCTCGATGACATGACCGGCAAATTGGGCACTATTTTCTCTAATACATTAGAAGCTGTCGCACCTATGAAGTCAAAAAAGATTAATGAGAAAAACGTAGCACCATGGTACAATAGCACCACTCGCGCCCTTAAAAGAGAAACACGAAAACTGGAGCGCAAATGGAAACAAACCCAATTAGAGGTCTTTAAAATTGCGTGGAAAGAGAGTGCAAAGTGTTATAAGAAGGCACTAAAAGCAGCAAAGGCTCAGCACCTCCGTAACCTCATAGAAACTAACAAAAACAATCCAAGGTTTTTATTTAGTACAGTTGCTAAACTAACAAATAAACAGACTTCACCTGACCTGGGTATTCCGCCTCATCTTGGTAGCAATGATTTCATGAATTTTTTTACAGAGAAAATTTAAAATATACGAGACAAAATAGTAAAAACTCAACCTCCAAGTCTGTCCTATAAATTATTACCAACCATCGCCCCAAAAGAAAGGCTACAGTGTTTTTCACCTATAAAACTGGAAGATTTAATTAAACTTATTTCAACATCTAAACCTACAACTTGCTTATTAGACCCCATACCAACTAAATTATTAAAAGAGTTATTACCCGTTGCAATTGAGCCCATTTATAACATTATCAACTCGTCAATTAATCTAGGCCATGTCCCAGGACCCTTTAAACTGGCCGTCATTAAGCCTCTTATCAAGAAACCAAACTTAGACCCCAATGAACTAGGAAACTATAGACCGATTTCAAATCTCCCATACCTGTCTAAAATACTAGAAAAAGTAGTGTCCACTCAGTTGTGCTCTTTCTTACAAAATAATGACATACACGAAAAATTCCAGTCAGGCTTTAGACCGCATCATAGTACTGAAACTGCGCTCGTTAAAATTACAAACGACCTGCTTATAGCATCAGATAAAGGTAACATCTCACTCCTAGTCCTGGTTGACCTTAGTGCTGCGTTCGATACTGTAGACCATAAAATACTTCTAGATCGCTTACACAATTACACCGGTATTCAGGGACAGGCACTACAATGGTTCAGATCTTACTTATCAGACTGACATCTATTTGTCCATTTAAATGTGGAATCATCAAATCTTACGCAAGTAAATTATGGATTACCTCAGGGATCGGTTTTAGGACCCTTGCTATTCTCCATATACATGCTGCCCCTTGGAAACATTATTAGAAAACATGGAATTAGCTTCCACTCTTATGCAGATGATACTCAGCTATATATCTCATCAAGACCAGATGATTCCTTCCAACTATCCAAATTGGCAGAGTGCATCGAAGATATAAAACATTGGATGACTCGTAATTTCCTTCTTAAAAGGCTCCTGAATGAAAACTATGTAAATGAGTGACACTAAAATACTTTTTTTTCATGTACTACAGTATATTCTTCATGTGTGAAGTGCTAGATTCTTTCGTTCTTTTGTTTTTTTGAGAATGGCTGAATAAAAATCAGTAAAAAACAAATTCTGTTTTTGTCTATTTAAATTCTATTTACAAACTCACAACACACAGTAATGGTGAAAACACTTATTTTATTGAAAGACAGTTGTTTTCCGGAAAAAAACGATTCCTTTCACATGATGATAGGACATTGTGTTAGAATTTGACAGTCAAAAGAACAAAATGAGTGAAAACAACACATTTTCACTTTAGGCTTTAAAGGGTTAATGTTTGCTGGCGGTCGGTCCGCGGTTTATAATTGTTAAATCACGCTAACCAAAATGTCATTCAACATAAAAAACAATGTTCAATAACAACTGCAAATTTAATATTTTAACAGATTAAATACACAAATGCATTACATTTATCAGACCAATACACAATTACAGTATTTGTACCCATATGGAAGTTATCCATGTTTTTTATAGCATTTGCAGTAAGACCATACAAAATCTACTACAATGATTGATTGTTGTAGCAAAATAAATAACTATGACATTACTACAACATATAGAAAACCTATACAGACTTTCACCATGGTTTCAAAAGCATCAGAACCATTTTTAAAACCTTGATTTTAAAAAAGGAAAACAAATATGATTACATGGCTGCAGTGTAACCATAGTAAAACCCAGGATAGCTGTCGTAAGGGTATAGAGCTTAACAATGCATAAAATTTCAAAGCAGCTTAAAAATGCATGTTTCAATGTTACAATCAAAAAAATATATCCTTTAATCAGCCAGAGGTGGCTGTGACTCACTGAGAAACAACAAAGTGATGTTCATATCACTCTAAGACAATACAAGTCATGTATTTAAAGTAATGTTCAGTTAAACAGGCAATATTATTATAGGTTAAGTTTGCAGATTTTTAACCCATATCCGGCTTTTTTTTTGTGGACAAGTAAATGGGAATATCTCAGTAAGTAACTAAAAAAATAAGGGTAAACATTGTGCATTTACATATACGGCCATTGTTGTATCAATACAAAGTGGATTGACAATCAGCAAACTTACACTTTCATAGGCAGTGTAATCAGGCAGTGATTACTGTAATGTTTCTATTTATAATGAAGAAACTGTTTGTAGCAGATGTCTTTGTTACAGCTCACATGTTTACTGTCAGCTCTCTTACTCCAACAACAACCACCACCGCCAACCTCTACCTACCTCTAGTGGTTAGTAGTTGTAACCTACATACATTTATATATCATGACATCCCCTTTTCTTTCAATTACTGAACACTTAGATAACAACAAAATAACATGTCAATATTATAAACATTATATTTACTATATTATACAGTTTAACCAACAACATTCTTATCAACCATTAATTTGTATGTTACATTCTTTTTTACAGATTTCAATCTTCTTGTCATGGCTCTGCCTCTATTAGTCATGTTTTTCTTGGTCCTGTGGCAGAGCCATGACAAAGCCTTAGGTTTTATGTGAGAAAGCCATGAGTTGTTCGTTTTTTACTTCTCATGTGTTTTCTCGTGTCTTGTCATTGGCCCCGCCCCTCTCGTTTCATGTATTGCCTCCCTGCGTGTCTTATGTTTCTCACCTGCCCCTCGTCAATTATCCTTTGTTTGTCTTCCCTTTAAATAGTCCTCTTGTTTCATTGTCTTGTTGCTCGTGTATACGTTCGGTTTGAGTTCTGTTTGTATGCGTTCGGTGTTCTGATGTGCTCTGTATTGCCTATACCTCTTGTTGCCGTTTTCCCCTGTCACAGTAAGTGTTAAGTTTAGTCTATGTCAAGTGTATGTTTCTAGTTTAGTATTTAGTTAGTTTTCGTCCCTGTTTACCCATATTATTATCTTGTCTTGTTTACACCCCCTCATGGGTTTTTGTTTTGTGTTTTTTGTGTAAATAAAGTGTTGTGTTAACCCCTTCATTGCTACTGCCTGCACTTGGGTTCTTCCCTTACCTGTCGTGACACTTCTTTTACCATAAACTTTGTAAATGCTTAAAGTGTCTTTGTTCACTTGAATCTACAAGTTTCATTCACAAATTAAGTCTTATCAGGAGGCTTTATTGTGCGTTTGGATCTTCTCTGTTCAGGTAAGTGTATTTCTTCATCTTTCTTTCTATTGTCTATGACTGGTGATGTTGCTTGTGTCGTAGGCAATGTTTCACTCTGTTTCGTTTTCAGAATGTTCCTCTGGCATTGTTTCTTGTGATTTTAACTCCTTCTATTCCTTCTTAGGATTTGTCCATCCTCTGTTTTTACAGTGTAGGATCTCGGGTTATCTCTTTTATTCCAGGTATTGTTATTCTCGAGTCTTACTGTGTCTTTTGTAGCCAGTGGTCGTACACTTCTGGATGTCTTGTCATAATTTGCTTTCTGTTTCTGTTTCAGACAAATTTGTTTCTTTCTCCACGCTCTGTTTTTGTTTTGCTTTGTTACGTAAGGCAGTGTGGTGCGTAATTTGCGTCCCATTAAAATCTCAGCAGGAGACATACCATGTTCCAGAGGGGAGGCGCGATAGTTCAGCAATGCTAAGTATGGATCCCTTTACTGCTCGCTGCTTTCTTGAGTAGTTGTTTTACTATGTGTACTCCCTTCTCCGCTTTTCCATTAGATTGGGGCAGAGGTGTAAAGAGTACCTGAAAACCATACTTAAGTAAAAGTACAGATACCTTGCAGTGAAAATTACTCCATTACAAGTTACCAATTCCAAAACGACTTCAGTAAAAGTCTTAGAGTATCTGATTTTAACAGTACTTGAGTATTTTACTCATACTGAATGTAGGCTCAAAGAAGCACTAGTCCTCAACACTTAAGAGACACGTCAGTGAAAAACTAGAAACAGTTGATTTGTGAGGAGAGCAATCACATTTATTTTCTTAAATCATAATAAGACTGAACACCTCAAAATTGCAACAAATCATGGTCGACACCATAACCTACGTCATTACAAACACCCTACCCTGATATCAATAGACTTCGGGGCAGATTCGCCTTCAAGTCACCTGGTCCGCTGTACTCTCAGATTCAATTCGGCCACACGCACAGAATATGCCCCGCCTCTGCACAACGCACTGTCAACTGGCGGATTCGCAACTGCGAATTCTCTGACCGAACGCGCCTTTTTTAAACCGTCACAGTCACTTAATCCATCTCCTCACACAGTGGAACGTCTTGGTTACGGATGTAACCTCGGTTCCCTGATGGAGGGAACGAGACGTTGTGTCGAACCGACCGAATGGGGTTTGTCTTGAGAACCTATCATCTTCTGAGTATTTAGAAAAGGCCAATGAAAATTGGCGAATGAAATTTGCATGCCGGGCTCCTCCCCGGATGTCCGGGTATAAGAGGGAAGCCGGCGTGCTCATTCATTCACCTTTGGTCTGAGGAGCCTTAAGCATCCTCCCCCGACCGCTGGGGTGGGCGGCCAGTGTTGTGGCATGAGGGACACAACGTCTCGTTCCCTCCATCAGGGAACCGAGGTTACATCCGTAACCAAGACGTTCCCTTTCTGTCGGTCTCTCGACGTTGTGTCGAACCGACAGAATGGGGTTTCTATGTAAGACGCCACAGCACTGAGCCGCGTCACAATCTCAGCGGAGCGACGTTGACTGGCCTGGGCGAGTCAGACGAAGACGCTAACGCGAAATTATGACCATCCAGTGGAGAGGAAGGGGGACCCAGAGCTTTACACAAAGTTGGGAAGCATCTGCCACCGGCCGTCACGGGCGGAGGCCTAGTTCTCTAAATGGTGAGAAGCCGCCTGGCACCGTACGGGCCACTGGGTAAGAATTATTCCCCCCGGGGGAAAAACGCTGTAGAGGCCACTACCTACCGTAGGGAGGAATTAGTGGAGACACCACATGGTCTCACCATCAGGGGAGAACTCATGGGAAAATGTGCAGACTGCAGGAGTTAACCGCAAGGTGGGAGTCCACCTGGGGAGGTCATGGGTTGCCAAGGTGGGAACCATTCATGAGGATACATCAGACGGAACAGCCCACGGAGGGGGGGTTACCACGTCTGGAGCACTAGGTCCGGTTAGAGCCATCATGGACTTCGGTTCTACGTGGAGGTTGTAGAACCTCGCGAAGGTATTGGGCGTAGCCCTACCCGCAGCTCTGCAGATGTCTGCCAGAGAGGCGCCCTGAGCCAGTGCCCACGAGGAGGCGACACCCCGAGTGGAATGTGCCTTAACTCCTAAGGGGCAGGGGCGATCTAGCGACCGGTATGTCAAGGATATGGCATCCACGATCCAGTGCGCCAGTCTCTGTTTGGAGACAGCTCTCCCCTTCTGCTGACCTCCAAAACAGACAAAGAGCTGCTCAGAGCTTCTGAAGCTCTGCGTGCGGCCCAAGTAGAGGCGCAGTGCGCGTACTGGATACAACATGGATGGGGTTGGGTCTTCCTCCCCGGTGGCGAGCGCCTGCAAGTTCACCACCTGGTCCCGGAAGGGAGTGGTTGGGAACCTTGGGCACGTAGCCGGGCCGTGGTCTCAGGATAACGTGAGAGTCTCCAGGCCCGAATTCTAGGCAACCCGAGGACACAGAGAATGCTTGTAGGTCCCCTACCCTCTTGAAGGAGGCGAGCGCTACCAGGAGGGCCGTCTTTATCGATAGGCGAGAGGGTACGGGGCGCAGGCAAGGCAGATTCAACCGTCTCGTGCCCCTCAGGAATCTGGTGACCAGGTCGTGCTGTCCTAGAGACTTACCAGCAACTGGATCGTGATGTGCGGCTATAGTGGCAACATACACTTTCAGTGTGGAAGGGGAGAGGTTCTTCTCAGGTCTCTCCTGGAGAAAGGACAGTACGTACCCGATCGAGCATCTCTGTGGTTCTTCTCCGTGAGAAGAGCACCAGGACGAGAAGAGCCGCCACTTGAAGGCATACAGTCTCTTAGTGGCCGGGGCCCTAGCCTGTGTGAGGGTCTCTACCACCGCCGGGGGTAGGTCGCTCAGGATCTCCTCGTCCCGTCCAGGGGCCAGACATGGAGGTCCCAGAGGTCTGGCCTGGGATGCCAAAACGAGCCCTTCCCCTGAGAATGGAGGTCCTCCCTCAGGGGAATCGGCCAGGGGGGGTTGTTGTCAGAAGCACCAGCTCTGAGAACCAAGTCCGGTTGGGCCAGTAAGGCGCAACTAGTAGCACTTGATGCTCCTCTTCCCTGACCTTGCACAGGGTCTGTGCAATGAGGCTCACTGGGGGGAAGGCGTACTTCCTCTTGTCCCGCGGCCAGCTGTGCGCAAGGCCATCCGTACCGAGGGGACTGTCGGACAGGGAGTACCAAAGCGGACAATGGGTGGAGTCCGGGGAGGCAAACAGGTCCACCTGTGCCTGGCCGAACTGCTCCCATATGAGCTGAACCGCGTGGGGGTGGAGTCGCCACTCTCCGCGAGGTGACCACTGACGAGAGAGCCAATCTGCTGTCTGGTTCAGGTCGCCCGGGATGTGTATGGCTCGCAGGGAGCTGATCACCTGCTGACTCCACAGGAGGAGGCATCGGGCGAGTCGTGTTAGCTGCCGTGAACGAACGCCACCCTGGTGGTTGATATACGCCACGGCAGCTGTGCTGTCCGACCGGACCAGCACGTGCCTGTCCTGCACAAGAGGTTGGAACCTCTTCAGTGCAAGTAGCACAGCCCACAATTCTAGGCAGTTGATATGCCAAAGCAGGCGGGGGCCCGTCCACCGCCCCGACACTGCGTGCCCGTTGCACACAGCACCCCAGCCCTGAAGGGAGGCATCCGTCATTACCACGACGTGCCTTGATACCTGCCCTAGGGGGATCCCCACCCGTAGGAAGGCCATAGACGACCAAGGGGTCAGGGTGCGCCGGCAGAAGGACGTGATGACTATACGTCTGGTGCCGGTGTGCCACGCTCTCCAGGGAACCCGACTCTGTAGCCAGTGTTGGAGCAGTCGCATGTGCATCAACCTGAGGGGGACCACCCCCGCCGAGGATGCCATGTGCCCCAGGAGCCTCTGAAATTGTTTCAGGGAGACCGCTGGCTGCCTGAAGTGCTTCAGGCAGTGTAACACTGACCGGGCGCGCTCTGTAGTCAGTCCGCTGTCATGGAGACAGAGTCGAGTGCTATAACGAGAAAGGAGATTCTCTGCGCGGGGGAGAGCTTGCTCTTTTCCCAGTTGACCTGTAGCCCCAACCGATCTAGGTGCCGGAGCACCAGGTCCCTGTGTGTACACAACAGATCTCGCGAGTGAGCCGAGATGAGCCAGTCGTCGAGATAGTTTAGTACCCGCACACCTCCTTCCCTGAGGGGAAGGAGGGCGGCTTCCACGACCTTCGCAAAGACCTGTGGAGACAGGGACAGACCGAAGGGGAGGACCCTGTACTGATATGCCCATCCCTTGAACGCAAACCGTAGGAACGGCCAGTGTCGAGGGAGGATCGAGACATGAAAGTACGCGTCCTTCAGGTCGATTGCCATGAACCAGTCCTGACGCCTGACGGACGTCAGGGTGCGCTTCTGCGTGACCATACTGAAAGGCAGCTTGTGTAGGTGCCTGTTCAGAACACGCAGATCCAAGATAGAGCGCAACCCCCCGCCTTTCTTGGGGACAATGAAGTACGGGCTGTAAAACCCGCTGGACATCTCGGCTGGTGGGACGGGCTCGATCACTCCCTTCACCAGAAGGGAGGCGACCTCCGCACGAAGTACAGGAGCATCCCTGCCTCTGACTGAAGTAAAAAGGACGCCCCGGAACTTGGGCGGACGTGTAACGAACTGAATCGCGTAGCCGAGACGGATCGTCTTCCTCAGCCAGCCTGACAGTCTGGGAAGCAGAAGCCAAGCTCCCAGAAACCGAGACAGGGGGACTAGAGGTTTGATCTGCTTCATCGCCCCCGCGGGGGGTGGTTCGATGGCTAGCAGTACGGATTCCTTGCCGGGGGAGGTCCCCCGGGGAGGAGATTGGCCCTGCTGTTTTTCCTGCCTGGCGACTGTCCAGCTCAACGCACTGTCTGTCTGAGAGTGCTGAGGACTGGTGTTTATACTCGACATTGCGTTTCGCTGTGACGCAACGTCGAGTTGCCGTCCACCGTCGACCAGAGGGTGGAAACCGCTGTGAGAACCCAGAGAGAGACGAAACTCTTTTTGTGAGGAAGTGGGCGCTGGCCCCCCAGGGGGTACCAGCTGATGGTAGGACGGGGCAGGA
>NC_079907.1:16225416-16233181 GCF_024868665.1 Triplophysa rosa | reverse complement strand
GGGTAATTCATTTGCAAATAGACTTTGCTTTTCCTTTTGAAATTTGGCAGACATTGTACGTTCGCGTAAATGCAAATGAAAACGGTTTGCATTTGCGTTTGAATTATGTCACAATTTTGACACGAACAAATAGAAAACGCATTTGCAAATGCAGTTTGCAATTCCTTTTTAATATAGTCCGCAATATAACTCTATAGCCTATAGTTGTATGGTGTTTAATGATATCCGTACCTGTCAACATTTGAGACCCGTGATCGCGAACCGGACAGATCACGCGGTCGCGAATCTCAAATGTTACGAGAGTTTCCATGATAAATAAACAAACGGGAGACTTCCGGTAACCTCTGTAAGTATTACAAATGACTCCGAATCTACTGCCTCGGATGCTCCTTGTGGATCCACTCCACCGTTCCTGTCGGATATCCCTGACTACCTGCGTCGACGGATTTATGTTGCTCCCCGTACTAAGCGCCGCAAACGTCGCGGGAAACGCTGCGGGTTTTCGGTGAGGCTGAGACTTACCTTGGGGTTCCGAGGTCGACGGGCTGGCAGCCTTGGCCATGTGATTTACCGGTGGATTCGCCTGATTCGTTGTACTGTATTCGCCTGATTGAGTTTTCCGTTCTACCCCTACAACTGGGCGATGGAGGTATGTAGCGAGGAAGGCGGGACGAGAGCCGTGGGGCAGGAAGGCGGGGCCGGTGGCGTGAGTGATAATGAGTATCAGCTGTACGCGCACCGGTCCCGCATGCCTCAGGGGGGAGCTCGGGAGCATAAGAGGATGAGCGACGGGACTGCCCACGAGAGAGGACCGGGCCCGGAAATGTTAAGTTTTGTGTTTATGTTTGTGTGGCCGGCAGTCGTCCGTGAGGGGCTGCCGGCCTTTTACTTCCGTATTATTGTTTGTTTATTTTTGATTAAAGTGTTTGAATGTTCGCCGGTTCCCGCCTCCTTCCTTCCGTTTTATTGAGCTTTGCTACACTACCTTTCACAAAAAGTATTTTGTCATTGTGATGGATTACAGGGGAAAGGCCCAACAATTAGTTTTTTCCTGTTCTTGTTGTGCTCTTAGAAGAGCCTGCGCAAGCTGTCCTAAAGTTTCAGTGGACACTGGCAGAGCTACTTCAGGATTGTAGGCGGGCTGAAAAGGAGCAGAATTATGCTTAGCATTTCTTCTACTATCTTGCAACTTCCTACACTCATTCTTCCAATGTCCTATTTTTCCACAGTAGATGCATTTGCCTTCTCTTTTAGGCCATCTATTGCCTTGATTCGCTGTGCTAAATGTAGCTGCGGCTACTCTCACTTTTGCCTTAACATCAGCATCTCTTTACCATGTAGCTAACCTGTCTAGGTTACTTCTGAGAGTTCTGTTAGACCAAGTTAGATCTAGGAATGGCAAGGCTTTTCTGTACTCGGCTACAAGGCCCTCTGACCAGATGCGGACTAGGGGTCCCTTGTCATCTAACACACTTTCAGCTTCATCAACTATTCCACTGTAAATTACAGCTGACTGACAAAACCTTTCAGTATATTCACTCACAGTTTCTTCTTTCCTTTGTACACAGTTAGTGATTCTGGACCAGTCTATTTTGGGTCCCATGATATTCTTTAGAATTTTCAAAACACCTTCTCTCAAATCGCCTTTACTGGCATGTTGTAGTTCAGAAGTGACAGTAGACTCAAAACTGTTGAATTCAGATTCAGTTAGAATTTGTGACATCAGCTGTGTGACTTCTGCTAACGACATGTCGTAGAGACGCATTTTGCTGATCAATGCTCTTCTAAACTCAGAAAAATGTGTGCGTGCTGAGGGTAAGCTCTGGTATAGTCTCTCTATATATTTAGGTCCAAGCGCTTTGGCAACAGTTTGTACTTGGACAACAGAAGAGTTGGGAGGAACACTTTCCATTCCCTCAGTTCCCTGAGATCGCCTTCTAGCGCCATATACCTACACTGAATCTACATGCACATCAGTTACTGATTGAATGGCTACATCTGTTTCAAAGAAAGCTTGTAAGTAAGGATAATTGTTATCAGGCTGACTAACTTCTTCCACATCAGTTTTTTCTGCAGCTTTGTTCAATTTCTTAGTAAAAGAGGATACTTTAGCACGGAGCTCTTTGTTCTGTTCTGTGCTCTGAGTTACGCTGAGATTGTTGTGTAGCTAGTGCTAAACCAAATTATCGGTGGCAGCAGATAATGCCTTTCATATTGTTCTTGCGAATACATGCTCCTAGTACCTTTTTAAACTCATCTACAGACCAAGTCTTGTCTGGATGGATCTCATACAGTATTTCTGAGTTAGTTCTTGTTAGTTCTTGGATATTTACGACCCCTATGCTTCAAAGCATTGGTGAGAAGTCTCTGTCTCATCTCTTATGTGATTAAACTGTCCTTTTCTATACTTATATCTAACTATCTAGGTTGTGTGTTGGCGCTCGTGCCATTTTAAATAGTCTGTCACAGTTAGATATACAAGTTTAATTCAGGCTTTGTTTGTATGCGTTCCATCTGAATGAATCATGACTTGTTGCAATTCAAACCTGTCCATTTTTGATATCTAAATGTTTGTCTTTACAATTCCTCCTTGTATATATATACATTGTGTGACCATAGAACACTTTCTTTTCATTATGTTATAATTGGGAATGATATTTTGTAAAGTTGCCAGGAGGTCATAAAGATGCAAATTAACTGTTGAGTGGACAAAGAACCTCTTCCCTGCTCAACTCTGATTGGTCGATTCAAACTCAGGTGGACCTGCCCTCTCGTGGGTTTAAATATCGAGCCTGCTCTGAAAACCTCGCTTTCCTTCCGGCTTCATCTCTTCCTCTCGTCTCTTCGGAGACTGCCCTTTCCCCCCCTTGGGGAAAGGATGGAACAATGGACTTCTACTGCCACGTGGTTATGCCATGCAGGCCGATCACGAGGCCTGCCTTTCTGAAACCTTTTGAACAATTCCATCTCTACACGCGCATACGGATATCGGTCCAGTAGAGAGCTTGCAAGTATCCATTTCTATTTATACAATAGCTGCGTTAAGTCTGTGCCTCTTTGTTAAAGATGATTTTTATTGGTGTTCAGAAATCGCTGCCATGCCCTCTCTCTCTCTCTCTCTCTCTCTCTCTTCTCACTCCGCGCTACCAAGCGTAATTGTGTTTAAATGTTTTGTTCGTGTTATGCCATCGTCATTGTTTTGTTATCATGTAGAACAGAGTTTAATAAACGACCATATATATTCATTTGTGATGGGTTTTCTGTATTCACGCTCACAAACTTGGTCCCTTCTACTGTTTTTCGATTCGCTACCTTTTTCTCTAAATCCTGTTTGGTAAAGTCACGTTACTTATGGCCATGAGATAATGTAAAGTATATAATATTATTGAGGCATTCGCTGGACGAATGCATACAAGTATTTTTATGCTTTATATTACTAATCAGAGACTGTAAAATATGTATATTTGATCACTAAACTAAACTAATTCCTTGACTGAAATTGATGTTTTAAATAACTAATTTCATGGATATGATCTTGAAAGATCTGGTGGAGAACCATATTTGGTGAGCTTTGCTCATCAATATAATAACGTTAGACAAAAACCGCTACACTTGTTATCACACAATCAAAACTTCTCTGATCAACAGAGGGTAACAAATATTAACACATAATGCTAATCTTCCCTGCCTGGACAGAGGATAACCAATTCTTCCCTGCCAAAAACAGAGCATAACAAATATTAGCACATGATGCTAATCTTCCCTGCCTGGAGAGAGGACAACCAATTTAGCACGTAATGCTATTCTTCCCTGCCTGAACAGAGGATAACCAATTTAGCACATAATGTTATTCTTCCCTGCCTGAACAGAGGATAACCAATTTAGCACGTAATGTTATTCTTCCCTGCCTGAACAGAGGATAACCAATTCTTCCCTGCCAAAACAGAGGATAACCTTTGTCTCTAAAAGATGGATTTTTAGTGGACAACTTAGTTAACCAAACCCTACAGCTTTCTGTTAACTCTTCTTTGACGGCGCAGCAAATTTGTACTGGTCTTAAAGGTTCTTTTGGATAGAGTGACACTCACCAACCCTTGGTTGTACAGAAAGATTCAGTCTGGAATTAAGTCAGATCTTTGTTGAGCTTGAAGTTTCAGTCTGGATTCAGGTGAGGAGCTCTATCCTGGTCACAGCACCAAAACTGTAGGAAACTTTTTCCTCGTCGAAGCAGAGACCAGGAGACGTTGAGATATCATTCATACAGAAGTTCTCTTTATTGAGGACTCGCTGTGCGTCGCTGTAGTCATCCAAGTCTGACTTTTAGCTCAGCACAGTAGAGTTTTATACTTTTCAAGGGGGCAGGATACATAGAGGTGGAGATGATTTACACAAAGCATGCAAATGCAATACAGGACTCAGCCCGTTACCGGAATTGTCCCAGCCAAGGTCTCATCAGCATAACAGTGTCATTCAAATGCATAGGTGCTAATCCAATCATCCTGACAGTATTGCCCATACCTTCACATTATCATAGAGACAAAGGCTTAGCTGTTCCTTAAGGCTTAGCATTCAACTTTAACGTGGGACCCTGCCCAATGGTCAGGAAGTGAATAAAGATAAAAGGGTAATGTCTCAGACATCTGGGCTGCCTGACTTGATCTTCTTAGAATGTCATCGTCTTTACCTCAAAATGTGAAACATAATGTACATAACTTTAACCCAGATATAACATTGTATAAATTTGTAATCCCACAATATGTATACAGTAGGAAGATAGACAATATGTGTAACAATTAAGTATGAATATATGCACAAACAATGAAAGAACATGTATATGACTGGTGTTATATGGTGTTCATGGGTTCTGTACAGTAAGACTTCATAGCTCTTCATTCTCTATTACAGGGGTCTCCAGCCTTTTCGTAAGCAAGGGCTACCTGAAGAGATAAATTCATCTAGAGGGCTACTTGTTGATAAAATACTTTCAAACTTGAAGCATGTGATGCATTATTTTTCAGTACACAGGACAAAAATAAAAAAAAATCGCATATTTTTGCACTTGAATATATGAAAGCTTAAAACACATTCTAATAATAACATTTTCATGACGATATAGTCACATATTAGAAGAGATACACTAATAAGCTGGAAAACCAGTTTTCAGCAAATGACCCTGTCTCTGTGTGGAAGGGCCTAAAAGACATTACACACTACAAGACACCTTCCCCAAGCACTGAGGCAAATCAACAGCTTACTGATGACCTGAATGAGTTTTACTGTAGATTTGAAACCCCGGGTCTCACACCCCACACTGACCACCTCTCTACACAACCATCAACACCTCCAGCTACCCCCCTCTCCTACCCTTCTGCACAAATCAGTGAAGATAATGTGCTTCAGATCTTTAGGAAACAAAAAAGAAGGAAAGCACCAGGCCCAGACGGTGTTTCACCAGCCTGTCTGAAATCCTGTGCTGACCAACTGGCCTCCATTTTTTCACAGATCTTCAAAAGATCACTGGAGCTGTGCAAAGTCCCTTCCTGCTTCAAATGCTCCACCATAATTCCCATCCCAAAGAAATCCAAAATCACATGACTTAATGATAATGACCCGTTACCTTAACATCTGTGGTCATGAAGTCATTTTAAAGACTGGTGTGGCTTACCTGAAAGACACCACGGAACCTTTACTGGGCCCCCTGCAGTTTGCTTACCGAGCAAACAGGTCTGTGGATGATGCAGTCAACATGGGACTGCATTATACCGTACAACATCTGGACAGACCAGGGAATTATGTAAGGACCCTGTTTGTGGACTTCAGTTCAGCCTTTAACACCATCGTCCCAACACTCCTCCAGACCAAACTAAAATAGCTCTCTGTTCCTAGCTCTGTCTGTCAATGGATCACCAGCTTTCTGACAGACAGGCAACATCTAGTTAGAATTGGTAAATTCACATCCAACAGCCGTACCATCAGCACTGGTGCCCCCCAGGGATGTGTGCTCTCCCCACTGCTCTTCTGGAGATACATGGTTAGCCTAATGGTTAGAGAGTTGGACTCGCCTGTTCACAACTGAACAGGTAAGGTAACAACTGGTAACAACTGAGGTGCCCTTGGGCAAAGCACCCTACTTGCTCCCCGGCGCTGCAGTGATAGCTGCCCACTTCTCCGGGTGTACGTATGTTCACGACTTGCTGTGTGTGTGTTCACTACTCTCTGGATTGGTTAAATGCAGAGGTCATATTTCAGATATGGATCACTGTAGTAATGTTCGTGTAGGTGAGAAGGAAGAGATCGGGGTCAGGTTGTCTACTGGAGAGAAGAAATGTTTATTCACAAAATTATATCTCAGTCTAATGCTGACGCTGCGCGTCTCTGTTTCCAGCCTCCGTATTCCACTGGAGCTGACGATCCTCTCGTGAAGCAGTCCTCTTACTGGCTCTGTCTCTCTCTCTCTCTCTCTCTCTAGTAGACTCTGCTGGTTCTCACACACCCGGCTCCTGTCTCCGAGCTGTTTATATGCATCCCCACACCAATCACTGGAATAGAGGACAGCTGATCATCATTTGCACTTCGCACCCCATTTACTCACCACTCTTCTCTCAGCCTTCTCTCCCGCTGCAGACCTTGCTAAATCACACACCCCTTGCCACATACCCCCACCGCCCGACTCAGGCCGGGGAGCCCTCCGGCCTGCAGCCTCCCCCCTCCCCCTTCGCCTGGAGAGGAAGTCGGCCACAGCCATCTGTGCCCCCGGCCTGTGGATCACCTTAAATTTAAATGGCTGTAAAGCCAGATACCAACGGGTGATCCGCGTGTTGGTATCTTTCATGCGGTGGAGCCATTGGAGGGGCGCGTGATCCGACCAGAGGGTGAATTCCCGCCCCAGGAGATAATACCGGAGGGTGAGAACGGCCCACCGGATCGCCAGACACTCTTTCTCGATGGTGCTGTACTTAGCCTCCCTCTTTGAGAGCTTGCGGCTAATATACAGCACCGGCCGCTCCTCTCCCCCCATCTCCTGGGACAGGACAGCTCCCAGCCCTCTGTCCGACGCGTCGGTCTGCAGAAAAAAAGGAAGAGAAAAATTAGGCGAGTGTAAGAGCGGCCCGCCGCACAGGGCAGCCTTAACTTGGGTAAAAGCCTGCTGGCACCGCTCCGTCCACTGGACCGGATCTGGTGCCTCCTTTTTAGTGAGATCAGTCAGCGGGCTGGCAAGCTCCGAATAATTGGGCACAAACCTCCTGTAATATCCCGCCAGCCCCAGAAACTGTCTCACCTCCTTTTTGGTCTTAGGCCTCGGGCAGGTCGCAACCGCTGCCGTCTTGTTAATTTGGGGACGCACCTGCCCATGACCCAAGTGGAAGCCCAGATACCTGACCTCCACCCGCCCAACCGCACACTTCTTCGGGTTGGCCGTGAGCCCGGTCTCCCTCAGCGTCCCCAGGACCGCCCTCAGGTGCTCCATATGCCGCTGCCAATCATTGCTGTAGATGATAATATCATCCAGATAGGCAGCCGCATATGTTGCATGTGGCCGGAGGATGCGGTCCATGAGGCGCTGGAAGGTGGCCGGAGCTCCGAACAAGCCGAACGGAAGGGTGACAAATTGGTGCAATCCGAACGGCGTGGTAAAGGCTGTCTTCTCTTTAGACACTGGGGAAAGAGGGATCTGCCAATATCCCTTCGTCAAATCCAGCGTCGAAAAAAAACGAGCGGTGCCTAGCCGATCTAACAACTCGTCAATCCTCGGCATGGGATACGC
>NC_079907.1:16196969-16223857 GCF_024868665.1 Triplophysa rosa | reverse complement strand
GTCTCAGACATCTGGGCTGCCTGACTTGATCTTCTTAGAATGTCATCGTCTTTACCTCAAAATGTGAAACATAATGTACATAACTTTAACCCAGATATAACATTGTATAAATTTGTAATCCCACAATATGTATACAGTAGGAAGATAGACAATATGTGTAACAATTAAGTATGAATATATGCACAAACAATGAAAGAACATGTATATGACTGGTGTTATATGGTGTTCATGGGTTCTGTACAGTAAGACTTCATAGCTCTTCATTCTCTATTACAGGGGTCTCCAGCCTTTTCGTAAGCAAGGGCTACCTGAAGAGATAAATTCATCTAGAGGGCTACTTGTTGATAAAATACTTTCAAACTTGAAGCATGTGATGCATTATTTTTCAGTACACAGGACAAAAATAAAAAAAAATCGCATATTTTTGCACTTGAATATATGAAAGCTTAAAACACATTCTAATAATAACATTTTCATGACGATATAGTCACATATTAGAAGAGATACACTAATAAGCTGGAAAACCAGTTTTCAGCAAATGACCCTGTCTCTGTGTGGAAGGGCCTAAAAGACATTACACACTACAAGACACCTTCCCCAAGCACTGAGGCAAATCAACAGCTTACTGATGACCTGAATGAGTTTTACTGTAGATTTGAAACCCCGGGTCTCACACCCCACACTGACCACCTCTCTACACAACCATCAACACCTCCAGCTACCCCCCTCTCCTACCCTTCTGCACAAATCAGTGAAGATAATGTGCTTCAGATCTTTAGGAAACAAAAAAGAAGGAAAGCACCAGGCCCAGACGGTGTTTCACCAGCCTGTCTGAAATCCTGTGCTGACCAACTGGCCTCCATTTTTTCACAGATCTTCAAAAGATCACTGGAGCTGTGCAAAGTCCCTTCCTGCTTCAAATGCTCCACCATAATTCCCATCCCAAAGAAATCCAAAATCACATGACTTAATGATAATGACCCGTTACCTTAACATCTGTGGTCATGAAGTCATTTTAAAGACTGGTGTGGCTTACCTGAAAGACACCACGGAACCTTTACTGGGCCCCCTGCAGTTTGCTTACCGAGCAAACAGGTCTGTGGATGATGCAGTCAACATGGGACTGCATTATACCGTACAACATCTGGACAGACCAGGGAATTATGTAAGGACCCTGTTTGTGGACTTCAGTTCAGCCTTTAACACCATCGTCCCAACACTCCTCCAGACCAAACTAAAATAGCTCTCTGTTCCTAGCTCTGTCTGTCAATGGATCACCAGCTTTCTGACAGACAGGCAACATCTAGTTAGAATTGGTAAATTCACATCCAACAGCCGTACCATCAGCACTGGTGCCCCCCAGGGATGTGTGCTCTCCCCACTGCTCTTCTGGAGATACATGGTTAGCCTAATGGTTAGAGAGTTGGACTCGCCTGTTCACAACTGAACAGGTAAGGTAACAACTGGTAACAACTGAGGTGCCCTTGGGCAAAGCACCCTACTTGCTCCCCGGCGCTGCAGTGATAGCTGCCCACTTCTCCGGGTGTACGTATGTTCACGACTTGCTGTGTGTGTGTTCACTACTCTCTGGATTGGTTAAATGCAGAGGTCATATTTCAGATATGGATCACTGTAGTAATGTTCGTGTAGGTGAGAAGGAAGAGATCGGGGTCAGGTTGTCTACTGGAGAGAAGAAATGTTTATTCACAAAATTATATCTCAGTCTAATGCTGACGCTGCGCGTCTCTGTTTCCAGCCTCCGTATTCCACTGGAGCTGACGATCCTCTCGTGAAGCAGTCCTCTTACTGGCTCTGTCTCTCTCTCTCTCTCTCTCTCTAGTAGACTCTGCTGGTTCTCACACACCCGGCTCCTGTCTCCGAGCTGTTTATATGCATCCCCACACCAATCACTGGAATAGAGGACAGCTGATCATCATTTGCACTTCGCACCCCATTTACTCACCACTCTTCTCTCAGCCTTCTCTCCCGCTGCAGACCTTGCTAAATCACACACCCCTTGCCACAATCACCATATCTGACAAATAGGTCACTTTCACTACTCCCTGTACACCAATGACTGCACCTCTACTGACCCCTCTGTCAAGCTCCTGAAGTTTGCAGATGACACTACAGTTATTGGCCTCATCCAGGACAGTGACAATTCTGCTTACAGAAGTGAGGTTGAGCAGCTGGCTGTCTGGTGCAGTCATAACAACCTGGAGCTAAACACCTTAAAAACAGTGGAGATGATAGTGGACTTAGAAACACCCCGGCACTCCCCCCACTCACCATCATGAACAGCACTGTGGCCGCAGTAGAGTCATTCAAGTTCCTGGGCACCACCATCTCACAGGACCTATTGTCAAAAAGGCCCAGCAGAGGCTGTACTTCATTCGCCAGCTGAGGAAGTTCAACCTGCCACAGGAGCTGCTCTTACAGTTCTACTCAGCTGTCATTGAATCCAACCTCTGCACTTACACAACTGTCTGGTTCGGCTCAGCTGCTAAAATTGACCTCCGAAGACTACAACGGATAGTCCAGACTGCTGAGCGAATCACTGTCACAACCCTCCCCAATCTACAAGAACTGTACTCATCTAGAGTGAGTAAAAGAATTCGCAAAATCACTCTGGATGCCTCACACCCACACACTTTCTCTTTGAACTGCTGCCGTCTGGTCGACGCTACAGAGCACTGAGCACCAAAACAGCCAGACATAGGAAAAGTTTCTTCCCTCAGGCCATCTACCTCAAGAACAGTTAAATGTTCTACTGTGCAATAAAAACATGTGTAATACACAACTATATACTCAGATTTATTATACATATGTTGATATAATATTCAGAAATCGTCTTGGTTACGGATGTAACCTCGGTTCCCTGATAGAGGGAACGAGACGTTGTGTCGAACCGACAGAATGGGGTTTGTCTTGAGAACCTATCATCTTCTGAGTATTTATTCCCCCTGGTGGAAAAACGCTGCAGAGGCCACTACCTACCGTATGGAGGAATTAGTGGAGACACCACATGGTCTCACCATCAGGGGAGAACTCATGGGAGGAATGTGCGGACTGCAGGAGGGCTGCTCTGCCCAGCCTGTCCCCTGGAAGGGTGCTTAGTGATGGATGGAATGCCTGTTCTTTACCCGAGGGGAAAGAAGTGAGGCGGGATCGCCACTGCTCCCCCCGGAGGGGGAAGGGCTTCTGCAGGCGTACGCCCTACCGGCTGCCGGTCCCACACCTTGCCAGAATGCGGGCTGACACCAGTTCCGCGCGTAGGTATTAGAACCTCACGGAGGTGTTGGGCATAGCCCAACCCGCAGCTCTGCAGATGTCTGCCAGAGAGGCGCCCTGAGCCAGTGCCCATGAGGGGTGTGCCTCACTCCCAACGGGCAGGGGCGAATAGAGATCGGTATGCCCTAACGAGGGCATCCACGATCCAGTGCGCCAGCCTCTGTTTGGAGACAGCCCTCCCTTCTGCTGACTTCCGAAACAGATAAAGAGCTGCTCAGAGCTTCTGGGCTGTGCGTGCGGTCCAAGTAGAGGCGCCGTGCGCGTACTGGACACAACACGAATAGGTTGGGTCTTCCTCCCCGGTGGGGAGCGCCTGCAGGTTCACCACCTGGTCTCTCGGGAGAGTGGTGGGAACTTTGGGCACGTAGCCAGGGCGGGGTCTCAAGATAACGTGAGAATCCCGGACCCGAGTTCTAGGCAATCTGTGGACAAGGAGGGTGCTTGCAGATCCCCTACCCTCTTGGAGGTGAGCGCCATGCTGAAAGCCATCTTTATCAAGACTGAGAAAGAGCGGCAACCCCGAGAGGCTCAAAGGGGGCGGGGCCTCTTGAGGCCCGCCACCTAGGTCGCAAGAGGGTACGGAGTGCGGTTAAGGTGGTCACCCTCTCGCGCCCCTTAGGAACCTAATGACCAGGTCGTGCTGTCTCAGAGGCTACCCAGCACTTGGGTCATGATGAGCGGCCGTAGCGGCTATATATATTCCCAGTGTGGAGGGGGAGAGGTTACTTCCCAGTCTCTCTTGAGGAAGGGACAGCTCATACCCGACCGAGCAACTCCGCGGGTCTTCTCGCCGAGAAGAGCCCCAGGACGAGAAGAGGCGCCACCTATGGGCGTATAGCCGCCCAGTGGCCGAAGCCCTAAGTGAAGTCCCAACCAGACCGGGGGTGGGTCACTCAGGATCTCCTCGTCCCGTCCAGACATGGAGACCAGGTTTTGCCTGGGATGCCGTAACATGCCCCTTCCCCTGGGGAAGCAGTTCGCCAGGGGGTGCGGCCAGGGGGGAGTTGTTGTCAGAACCTTAGCTCCGAGAACCAAGTCCTGGTTAGGCCAAAAGGGGCGTAACTAGTACCACTTGATGCTCCTCTTCCCTGGCCTTGCACAGGACCTGTGCAATGAGGCTCACTGGGGGGAAGCGTACTTCCGCTTGTCCCGCGGCCAGCTGTGCGCAAGGGCATCCGTGCCAAGGGTTGCCTCGGACAGGGAGTACCAAAGCAGGAATGACACTTTCCAAACCCATTGTGTCATCACATTTGGCAATCTGTGAATGAACAGAGCTCTCCAACCCTTGACGAAACAAAGCAATGAGTGCAGGCTCATTCCAGCCACTGGACGCTGCCAGAGTACAAAATTGCAAAGCATAGCCTGCCACAGATGACTTGCCCTGTCTTAGCCGTAAAAGTTGATCATTGATGGAAAGAAAGTTCACAGATTGGCCAAACACCTCACGAAAATGATCAAGGAACAGTTTTAGAGAGGTGGTTAGAGGACCTCCAACAGACCATATACTTTGCGCCCAATTCAGAGCCTTATCGCTCAGAAGTGAGATGATGAAACCCACCTTTGCCTTTTCAGAGGTGAATTGCTGAGGGTGCATCTCCATATACAACTCACACTGTAGAATAAAGCCTCTGCATTCCTCCACCGATCCTGAGAAGCTTCCAGGCATGGCCGTGGGACTGGCGATGGACGGTGATGTTGCAGCAGACGAAGCAGGGGTGAGTTGTTGGCGTAGGAGGGTAACCAGCTCAGTGAAGGGATCCGGGGTGGCTTGGGAGGAAGAAGAGGAAGTGCTCTGGGGAGTGGTCATCGTTATTTTCGGGTCCGGTCTTCTGTAAAAGTACTTGAATGATGAACGATGCCACAGGTGATAAGTGATGAGGAGTTTAATAAAGCCACAAGTGAAAAAACGGGAACAAACGAGTAATCCACAAAAACAAGGGTAATCCACAAAACAAAGGTACGAGGGTAAATCCAAAAACTAAATGTAAATCCAAAACTACAAAAACACGGGGTACAAAAAACATCCACGGAATACTAAATACTAGGAGATTACGGGTTAGACTAGAAGACGTGCACAACATACAACTAGACCAGACCCCGAATACATGGAACAAGGGAACAGATATAGTGTCCAACTGAAAGAGGTGCAGGTGAGTGTCATTAATAGTCAGGTGAGTGGGAACGTGTGATGGCGCTGATGCAGGGGGCGAGGTTGACAGCGGAGCCGTGACTGTCACAGCCTTGTCACTTTTTTAACCTGTAACCTGTGGTGGAAAGAGTACTGGAAATTTGTACTTAAGTACAAGTACTGTTACATTGCTGTAATTGTACTCATTTTCAAGTAAAAGTACTGGTGTTAAAAAAGTAATTGAGTAAAAGTAAAAATTACTCTTCTCAAAAACTACTCAGAGTACTAGTTACTCGTTACTTTTTAGGCTGTTTTATTTAATGAATTAAGAATAATTATTAATCGTCAAATTTGGAGATTTATATAGAAAATAGCTACTTTTAACAAAACACATCTTTACCTTATTGATAAAGCATATAACTGCATACAACTCAGACAAAATAACCATTCAATGTCTGTCTGTCTGTCTATTATGAGCTCAGTTTTCCAGTTAAAACCATTTATGCACTTCCAACACTGTTCAATCATGTGTACTAGGCCCCACAATGCAGAAATTAATAAATAAGAGCCCCAAATACTGCATGCAAAAAATGCAAAACATTTGTAACCTCAATTGCATTGGATTATGTCGCGACTCAGTGAAGAGAAGAACCCAAGCGCAGGCAGCAGCGGTGATGAAGGGGTTAACAGACTTTTATTAATAAATAATACAACAAAAACCCACAATGGGGAAAACCAGGCACGATAACAAAAACAAGAATACAAACAAAACACTTCCCTCGATGGGGCAAAATTAAACTGAACAAAACACGACACAACGTCAAGGCAGGATAACATAAAACAACTACTTGTACAAACTATGACACGACTGAGAACAAGAACATCCAAGGGCAAGGTAATCCACAGGGAGAGCACAACACGCATACAAGCACAAAGAACAAGGTACGGGTTACAACGGACGAGCACAGGACAATAGACACGAGGATACTTTATAGGGTGACAAACAAAGGAAGATAACGAGGGGCAGGTGAGGAATATGAGACACGGCAGGAAGGCTATACAGGGAACGAGAGGGGCGGGGCCAATGACAAGACCGGAGAGGACGCATATTATGTCAATAATGACAATAATCTGTTCCTCTCCACACAAAACCAAAGGCTTTGCCATGACTCTGCCACAAGACCAAGAAAACCATGACAAGATAAGGCAGAGTCATGACAGGATTAGCATTAACAGTCATATCTGTAGAGGAGCTGGCTGATCAATTACAAAATCTCAAGCCATCTCAAGCCATATGTGACATTATTTCTTAGGTAGAACAATAAAGATTTTTACCTGAAGTTGTGGTCTATGGTTTTTCATGGTTCATGTCTTTAAAAGTTCAAAATACAGATAGAGGCAACATAAAAGTAATCCCTGTGGCTTCTTTCGATGTATTAATGACGTCTTATTTAAGTGAATCAAACGAACTGTGCAAGAAACTGAACGTTATTTACAACATTATAACTGGTAATGCACAATTTGCGAAACTGCTTCGTATGTGTTCCAATTGCATATGTTCCCTACTCACTTATAAGGGCAGAGCACTTGATGTAGAGACTTTGGAGAGAGATGGACAATTTTATCTCATGAAATAGCCGTTTGGATGAAACTTGGCGAACGGAGTGATACAGGAACTCAATATTTCTCCATATCTCGGACGAGCCTTCATATTGTGTCCTTTCCCGCATTGACTTGCAAAAACTGCCGTTTAATATGCGCCCTGCCTGCCGCACACGTTTGTCCTCCTCCATGATTAAACTAAATTGGTGGCAGATGTCTTGAAATCTGTGTGATGCAAGTTTTCTATGCGCAATTGGAGTGGACGGGGTCACGTGACGGTACTGATTATTCTCCTTAGCCAATCAAATGAAAATTAAACATATAAAGTAGCGATGACAATGTGAGGGAAAATAGCGCAGCAAAAGTACCGATACAGCACTAAAAATGTACTCAAGTAAAAGTAAAAGTACACTGTTTTTAAACTACTTAAAAAAGTACAATTCCTGACAAAACTACTCAATTACAGTAATTTGAGTATTTGTAATTCGTTACTTTCCACCACTGCCTGTATGTGCACTGGAAGCCTCTGTCACTAAGACAAATTCCTTGTGTGTCCAAGCACACTTGGCAATAAAGCTCTTTCTGATTCTGATATTTGTCAACTGTCCTGAGCATTATTGTTGAGCCCTATGTTTGGCGGGCACCTTACAGAGTTCATGCGGGCTACCAGGTGCCCGCGGGCACCACGTTGGAGACCACTGCTCTATTAGATCCGCACTTTTAGTGTGTTGCGACTCTCTGTCTTTAGATCTGTTTATTCTCACGTGTTTTTGCACTGCGAGTCTCTGGTGCATCCACAAGTCTCCCAAAACGGAAGACGTGTCTCGTCAAAGCGCTCATGCATCAAGCATCATTGTGCGTTTCACCTTAAACATTACAACTACTAAACAGCTTTACAAAGCGATCTGATGATGAGCCCTAAGCAGTGGCATAGTAGTGCGAGGGCCCACATCACTGCTATAAAGCTATATCAGCTTTTATTATTGTTACAATAAATAATGTGGTCACAATATTGACAACGGGAATAAATTACAAATCTAGGATATATTACCCATACTGTATTCAATCCAAGTGACAGAGAAATCCACATTTTCGTTTTTATTTCACTTTATATTTGCACATCTCTTTAATGTGTAATTATTCAAAATACTGGGTAGTAGTGTACAGTAAACAGACAAAGTAAAAGTAAAAGTGCCGCTCTCATTGTAATATTAAACTGTATGTACTATTAGCAGTCAGCTAAAATGAAAATGCTGAAATATTATAATGCCTTATTGATCCCCAAAATTTCATTATTTTATCTTCATTTACAAACGAATATGCAGCCATTACAGCCTTTCTGAGCAATAGTGCCAACCGTCTCTTTGCACCACCTGGTGGTAAATTTGCTAATGACTTCCACGTGTGAGAGGTCGAATTTGTTGCCGCCGCCCACAGTATCATTGCACATGGCAGTAATGGGCATTTTGGTTGACTACGTACTATACAGTATAACAGCTCTTTGTTTAGAGGTATGGGCTAAAAACTGTTTCATAAAATTTCATAAAAATCACAAGATTGTGTGTAGGATGTCACACTTGGCAATATAAAGTTTTTTAAGTATACAATTGTATTGTAATTTGATACTAATATCTGTCACAGACAACACAGCTGTCATCCTGGCTCGGCGAAGCACCTTTAGCCGACATGACCGTACGCAGTATCATCTTCCTGTGGTTATCAGAGACAATGGTTCACCTATCCTGTCTAGTACCACTACACTTACCATCATCGTGTGTATGTGCCAGCCAGCAGGTCACTGTCCATCCGGTGATGTGAAGGCCCAAGCGCTCTCTTTGGATGTCAGTATACTGACAGTGCTTGGTGTGGCTGTGTGCATAATTGCACTTGTAGGTAAGGAAACACAAATAATGTTACTTAACTTGTTTGTTAATTAGGAGTAAGATAAGAGAGCCAAACATGTGTTTTATATTTCTTAGTTTCTGTTGATTTGCTGATATTTGTGTATAGTCAAATAAGTACTTCAGTGTTTTCAACACTTTAGGATATTAGTGTGCAATAGATCGATGATCGATCTATTATGATCGATGATTAGCAGATCGATGCTAATATTGATACCATTAATACCAACACTGGTATATACCAACACAGTCTGACGAGATCAACATTTCAGTTTAAATATCTCTAATATGCTCTAAATTATTGCCCCCATTTCATCAAAGAGCAGACGTGGGTCTGAATACGCTGCTTCTTTCACATCTTGAAACCACACGTAGCTCCTCATCTACTCTGTTGTTGGGGTTGGAAAACTACAAAATTTGGTATTGATCTGAAACCTGTTGGACTTTTGAGGCAGTCCTGCATGTTCAAAAATTTGCACAGAGACGTTCTCCAAAATCGATTAGAAGTTTATTATCAGATGTAAAAAGGAGTAACAAAGCTTTGGGTTGTCAGACGATCTCCTCACTCCACCACAAGCCAACAACCCAAATTATTCAAAAACACCCATATTTATTCAGTATGTGACGTCGCTCGCATCTTCTGACTCCTCCTATGCCTTTTAAGGAGTGCTGCTCCCTTTCCACCAATCACCGTGCACCACGTATATCTGACTCCATCCTTCTTTCTTAGTTCCTGCAAAACAACATCCCCCCACAACACATGCCTCACATCCTGTGGTCAGTCGCCAGTCCTGAGGAATGTTCTCTAGAGACAGTTTCTTTTGGGGAGTGGTCTCCTAGAGACAGTTTCTTGTGGCCGGACAACATACCAACATTCTTAACATTCTTTTAGTAAAAAGAAAACACTCAATCATCTAATACTTTTAATTATGTAGCGTTGTTTCTTAATCCTATGATTCATTAAAACACATCACAACTCATGATTATACTTAAAACATATGCAGTGGATTGATTCATAACATTTCTTTTATGTGAAAAACACTCTTTGTGTGTGTGTTTGTGTTGATTTAGATAATTTATGGTTCCAACCCCCACTTATCCTGTCTCACCTCATCTGCCACAGTAACTTTCCACTGAGCAATACAGAAAGCACATGACAAAAGCACACAGCTTAATGATTTAATGAAAGAAAACACTTATTGATTATATTGATAATTAAATCATACTTTTATCTGAAAAATATTCCCACAAACCAGATAAATACAGGGCCAGTATTGCTGATATCGATACAGATACTGATACGTTTAATCTTTAAAGCATACAGTTAAACCTATGTGTACTTTCCTGTAGAGGAGGAGCAATGTGTGCGTTCGAGATGTGAAAGAAAGATGCAACGTATTCAGACCCACACTTTAAAAAAAACTGTAAAACAACGAAAATTTTCTGTCAGCTAGAGCGACAGAAATATACTGTAAACAGTGTTTACGCTATATTAATTTTGCCGTGGGGGGAGGGGAATCCTCCCCACCACGACTACCGTGACGTGGTTTCCAAAAAAATTCCCATTCATAATTTGTCCAGACATTTTTGCTAAGTTTGCAGCTCTTTCACTTAGTGACTTTTCTGACCCCTTTAGCGGCTTTTGTTCAGAAGACGCATATAACGACAAACCTAGCGTCATTTTGTTTAAACCGTTGCTTTCATTCAGTGGGAAAATGTCATCAGTACTGCCTCGCTTACGCGAGGACTCACTTTCCCGGTGCAGGAAACGCCTCTCTTGGGTCTCGGCGACTCATGTGTGTGAGTGGCAGGGAGAAGCCAAAGACACAAGATTGAAAGCCTACCCAGCTAACATAAGGCTGGCGGACCAGTGGCGGCCCACCGGTGGCAAAGTTGTCAGTCCACCGGTGGGAACCACCATATTTCCGCCGGTGGTCCGCTGCTGTTGCTGTCGTTTTTCCGCTGTCGTTTTTCAATTTCGAACAAAATCTGGTCCAAACGACAATTTGTTTCACTAGTTTCACTAGTTTGCAGCAGCAAACCAAACAGAACTTTTCCGGGAAAATTTGTGTTGGCCGGTAAACACCCTCGAGCCACCATTGGTCCATGGCCATTACATAATAGGTGGGTGTGTTGTTTGTGTGGCCATGTGCGCAGAGGCTATTTGGATATTTCATGTAAACCCTGCCTCCAGAAACAAAAAAATCGGTAGTTTTACGAAAAAACCTGACAGATCCCGTAAAAAATGGTAGGTTTCTGTCAGCAGGGGTGCTGGATTACCGTAAAAATACTTGTAAACAACTTTGTAGTTTAAAACTTCATGTCGAAGTCTTGTGTTTTCTACAGTGCTTAGCTGTGTGTGAATTTATTTCATTTGAGCCCACTAGATTAAATCTATTATACTATTATTATACTAGATTATATCTATCACAATTAAAATCTACCGAATAGGCCAAAATTCTTAATACTCAGATCTAAATGAAACATGTTGTATTTATTGAACTGTAATATACTGCTCACTACAATATTTGTAGTATTAACTGTATTAATTGGATAAGTTTTAGCAAATACTGGTGTATATTTTAATATTTACAGTGGTCAGGTTGTGAATTACTAGTGTCTAGTAATTTTAGCAACGTTTACTGTGGTAACTACAAAATATATATTTTTTAACATTGGAACTAATTCAATCAATGTGCAACAAATTGCATTTATAGCAATGCTTATAAAGGAAATTGTTAGGCTTACTTTGAATGTGACTAAAACGTCCAGTAGGTGGCGCCAATTTTTTTGTGTCAGTGAATCATTCAACCAACGTTCAAAACTGCTGATTCATTCAAGAATGAAGCAAGTGTCTTGATGAATGACTCACTGAATCATTATCTCGTCCGAGTCGTTCAAAACCCGGATTAATTTAGGAGAGAAACACCGCAAAAAGACAGATGAAAGTGTTCAAATGAACGTTAATTTGCAACATTAGCTGTCAGAATTGACACTGATCTTAATTCTAATTTCAGTTAAGCCTTAAAATGTTAAAATTCTTTATTAAGTTGTATGTGCAACAAAATAAGTAACTGAAATTGTTAATATTTTGAAAATAAATGTTATTTGAATTTTTAATTTTGTTCAAAATATCGAGATGTGTATTGTATCGTGAACCCAGCATCGAGATATGTACCGAATCGTGAGCTGAGTGTATCCCCAGCTAACACAGTTACGTTGTGACGACGTACCTGGACCGGACCATATTCGTTACCACGACGTACCATAATAACGTTCCAGCGACGTAACTTTGTGATTCCCATATTCGTCCTGACGACGTAACATTGGACGTTGTTGGGACATGGTGATTACCTCCTGAAGACATACCTGGGATGTACCATATTCATCGCAGAGACGTACCAAGTAACGTTTCTGGGACATGATGAGCAGGTCCTAATGACCAAACAGTCACGTTGTTAAAATCTTTTTTATTTATTTAATTTAAACAATTATCGTCCCTCACGTGGAGGATTAAATTAATTTGTGATTTAATCTGTGCGTTAAAGATTACATGTTATGCATAATTGGAGTAATTTTCTATTACAGTATAACGATTATAAAACTCAACACAGCACTGTACATCACAATCAGATATTTTATTTATACTGTAGTACATGTGTAGGGTATGGTCGGATCAAAGTTTACCATCTGTGATCGTAAAACACAGTAACCTCTCAGCAGGACTATGTCCAGGCACCAACAAGTCTGGCCAAATGTCCTATTCTCAACGCCTTCATCTAAACCAGGACAGATTCGGATACTCTCCCCTAGACTTCAAAGGAGGTTCTTGGGGGAGGACAGGACTGTTCACCAAAGTGAGAAAAGTCATGTGGCCCCCAGGGACTGAGAGCCTCAAATTCTTCCAAAAGAATGTCTCTTTCTCTTTCCTTAGCCACAAAAGACTGGTTTAAAGTGTATACACATGAATCTCCACATTGTATGCTTGCCTCTATGTTATTCTCCTTCACCTATAACCTCAAAGGCATATGTGCTTAGTGGTATTCTGTGTATATTTACATTCTTGTCCAAACTACAGGTCAATGTAATTGTAACCCCTTCATGTTTCATATCTACGTGTTTCCATTTTCATGTATTAGAATATGGTGTATAGCACAGTAATGTATTTTATACCATACTCATTCTATTCTATTCAAAGTCTATTCCTGCTCCAAACTACCAGGTGACCATAAATGCAAATGAGTTAGTGTGCCGGACAAAGAAACATGTTTTCGCGCCCAAAACTATCTCATCTCATTGGATCGCCCACCTTGGAGGGGAGTGACGCCCTCTGTGTTAAAACATCTGAACACGCAGGAAAGCTTGCTCTTTTGTGTATGTTCGTTCGCGCTCCTGGGTGCGTTCGCGCTCTCGAGACCTGCCTCTCCTCAGAGACAGCTTTCTTCAGGCAGTTTTGCTTCAAACTAAATCAACGGACTCACGGCCCGCTCTGAACGCATCAGGACCCTTTGATACGCGCGCCAGCACGTGTCCCGAGAAACAAAGAAGCCAATGCAAGTATCTGAACTATTGCTAACCAGTTGCGAATAAGCTTTGCCCCTTTTAAAATAAGGAGATTTGTCCTTGATGGTCCTTGCAGATGTGAATAGCTGATTTAATACTGCCTTTTTCTTTGCTTTATCTATTTCTTTCATTCTTTACTGCTTTTACGTTTTTATGTTTGTTTGTTAATGTTTGGTCTTTGTTAGTAGTTGGTTTTAGTTCCCCCGTAGTGTAGATAAATAAACCGCATGTGTATCCACGCTCAAATTGTTTCTGTGTTTATTTATCACATATCAAGGTCACTTAAACTGCTTGATTTCGTTAAGATTTCTGAAGTGGTACTGTACTACAGTAAGAATATTGTTTTTCCAGGCCAGGGGAGCAATATTTCTTAGAGTTAATATACGACCTGCTGATCACTCGCTGGACGAGTACATTTTAGTTTGTCTCTGTTATTAGCTCTGCTGCATCAGGTTAAAGTGTATAAAATAATTAATGGTTAATCACAATTAATTATACGTATGTTACTGTGGTTAAACTCATAGTTTCCCCGAAATACACTACACATGACATAAATATCAAAGACTTCAACACAATATAGAGGATTTAAAGCAGATATTTTGATTAGAGACGGATTGTTGACAGAGATGAATAAACATTATGTTTAGGCTTAACATTATATTCTTGTCTTACAACGTAACTTTAGCAGGTTGTCCGTTTTTAGAAACAACAATCAAAAGCTTCTTTAGTCACACTCACAAACATCAGGGTCCGTTCATTTAAATGCGCCAAATCGATCGAAAATCACTAAAATATGTGTTTACTCTCACATCTGTAAGGTATAAAGTAAAGAAAGAATATTAATAAACCACTAAATAAAATCAGGCAGTGAGGTAAAAAGACATGACCGTTAACGTTTAAATGATGAGAGCGCGCAGCTCTTTGCAGAACAAAGAAGGCGTGTGCGTACTGGAGACGGGCACGCACATATCATAAATAGGTGTAATTGTGGTATCGAATTAAAGTCCCGTTTAATAGCTGTCAGAATAATAGCATTCGTCTTGACATTATAACAGATTTTACTCTGATCGTAAATTTTCCATACAATAACATAATAAACAGAAATGACCAGATTCATTAATCAAATGACCAGTGTCCATGTTATCTGAAGACCAGTACATCACGTCGCTACAACGTTCTCCATGGGATTAATTCACGACGTTATTTGAGGACGTGGCTAGGACGTTTCTGGAACGTAAGCAAAAATTCTAAGCAATAGAACGTTGCCAAGACGTCCTCAGAACGTGGTCACAAAGTAATGTCACGGTGACCAAATGAAAACGTCTTGGTTACGGATGTAACCTCGGTTCCCTGATGGAGGGAACGAGACGTTGTGTCGAACCGACAGAATGGGGTTTGTCTTGAGAACCTATCATCTTCTGAGTATTTAAAAAGGCCTATGAAAATTGGTGAATGAAATTTGCATGCCGAGCTCCTCCCCGGATGTCCGGGTATAAGAGGGAAGCCGGCGTGCTCATTCATTCACCTTTGGTCTGAGGAGCCTAAAGCATCCTCCCCCGACCGCTGGGGAGGGCGGCCAGTGTTGGTGGCATGAGGGACACAACGTCTCGTTCCCTCCATCAGGGAACCGAGGTTACATCCATAACCAAGACGTTCCCTTTCTGTCGGTCTCTCGACGTTGTGTCGAACCGACAGAATGGGGTTCCTATGGAAAACGCCACAGCACTGAGCCGCGTCACAATCTTCTGCGGAGCGACGTTGACTGGCCTGGGCGAGTCAGACGAACACGCTAACGCGAAATTATGACCCTCCAGTGGAGAGGAAGGGGGACCCAGAGCTTTACACAAAAGTTGGGAAGCCCCTAACACCGGCCGTCACGGGCGGAGGCCTAGTTCTCTAAATGGCGAGAAGCCGCCCGGCACCGTACGGGCCACTGGGTAAGCATTATTCCCCCTGGGGGAAAAACGCTGCAGAGGCCACTGCCTACCGTAGGGAGGAATAGTGGAGACACCACATGGTCTTACCATCAGGGGAGAACTCATGGGAGGAATGTGCGGACTGCAGGAGTTAACCGCAAGGTGGGAGTCCACCTGGGGAGGTCATGGGTTGCCAAGGTGGGAACCATTCATGAGGATACATCAGACGGAACAGCCCACGGAGGGGGGGTTACCACGTCTGGAGCACTAGGTCCGGTTAGAGCTATGTGGGAGATAACTCAACTGTTCCCCGGCCTAAGGGGGCAGGGTTGCTCTGCCCAGCCTGTCCCCTGGAAGGGTGCTTATTGATGGATGGAATGCCTGCTCTTTACCCGAGGGGGAAGAAGTGAGGCGGGATTGCCACTGCTCCCCCTGGAGGGGGAAGGGCTTCCGCAGGTGTACGCCCTACCAGCTGCCGGTCCCACACCTTGCCAGGATGCGGGCTGACACCGGTTCCGCGCGTATGTATTAGAACCTCACGGAGTTGTTGGGCATAGCCCAACCCGCAGCTCTGCAGATGTCTGCCAGAGAGGCGCCCTGAGCCAGTGCCCATGAGGGTTGTGCCTCACTCCCCACGGGCAGGGGCAAATAGAGATCGGTATGCCCTAATGAGGGCATCCACGATCCAGTGCGCCAGAGAGTGTTTGGAGACAGCCCTCCCTTCTGCTGACCTCCGAAACAGACAAAGAGCTGCTCAGAGCTTCTGGGCTCTGCGTGCGGTCCAAGTAGAGGTGCCGTGCGCGTACTGGACACAACACGGATAGGTTGGGTCTTCCTCCCCGGTGGGGAGCGCCTGCAGGTTCACCACCTGGTCTCTCGGGAGAGTGGTGGGAACCTTGGGCACGTAGCCGGGGCGGGGTCTCAAGATAACGTGAGAATCCCGGTCCCCAATCTGTGGACACGGAGGGTGCTTGCAGATCCCCTACCCTCTTGGAGGTGAGCGCCATGCGGAAAGCCGTCTTTATCAGGACTGAGAAAGAGCGGCAATCCCGAGAGGCTCAAAGGGGGCGGGCCTCCTGAGGCTCGCCACCTAGGTCGCAAGAGGGTACGGAGCGCGGAAGGTGGTCACCTTCTCGCGCCCCTTAGGAACCTAATGACCAGGCCGTGCTGTCCCAGAGGTTACCCAGCACTTGGGTCATGATGAGCGGCCGAAGCGGCTACATACATTCCCAGTGTGGAGGGGGAGAGGTTACTCCCCAGTCTCTCTTGAGGACGGGACAGCTCGTACCCGACCGAGCAACTCCGCGGGTCTTCTCGCCGAGAAGAGCACCAGGACGAGAAGAGGCGCCACCTATGGGCGTATAGTGGCCCAGTGGCCGAAGCCCTAGCCTGAGTGACGTCCCAACCAGCCCGGGGGTGGGTCACTCAGGATCTCCTCGTCCCTTCCAGACATGGAGACCAGGTTCTGCCTGGGATGCCGTAACGTGCCCCTTCCCCTGGGGAAGCAGTTCGCCAGGGGGAGCGGCCAGGGGGGAGTCGTTGTCAGAGCCTTAGCTCCGAGAACCAAGTCCTGGTTAGGCCAAGGGGCGTAACTAGTACCACTTGATGCTCCTCTTCCCTGGCCTTGCACAGGACCCTGTGCAATGAGGCTCACTGGGGGGAAGCGTACTTCCGCTTGTCCCGCGGCCAGCTGTGCGCAAGGGCATCCATGTCAAGAGTTGCCTCAAACAGGGAGTACCAAAGCGGACAATGGGTGGAGTCCGGGGAGGCAACAGGACCACCTGTGCCTGGCCGAACCTCTCCCAAATGAGCTGGCTGCGCGTGGATGGAGTCGCCACTCCCTGCGAGGCGTCGACTGACGAGAGAGCGCATCGGCTGTCTGGTTCAGGATGCCTGGGATGTGTGTGGCTCGCAGGGAACTGATCACCTGCTGACTCCAGAGGAGGAGGCGCCGGGCGAGTCATGTTTAGCTGCCGTGAGCAAATCCAATGATATACGCCACAGCAGCTGTGCTGTCCGACCGGACCAGCACGTGCCTGCCCTGCACTAGAGGTAGTAGCCTCCTCAATGCAAGTAGCACAACCAACAACTCTAGGCAGTTGAAATGCCAACGCAGGCGGGGGCCCGTCCACCCCCCCGACACTGCTTGCCCGTTTGCACACGGCACCCCAACCCCAAGAAGGTCATGGAGACCAGGGGGTTAGGGTGTGTCGGCAGAAAGCGTGTGACCATACGCCTGCTGCCGGTGTGCCACGCTCTCCAAGGAACTTGACTCTGTAGCCAGTGTTGGAGCGGTCGTATGTGCATCGACCCGAGGGGGACCACCCCCGCCGAGGATGCCATGTATCCCAGGAGCCTCTGAAATTGTTTCAGGGGGACCGCTGACTGTCTGCAAGCTTCAGGCAGTTCAACACTGATCGTGTGCGCTCTGTAGTCAGTCGCACTGCCTCTGGGAGGCCGCGTGGGTGCGACTTCCTCGTCGCGGGTCTCGTGGGGGGGGTGAGCAGGGCTGCTCATGAGGACAGAGTTGAGTTCCCTACCGAGAAAGAGGACGCTCTGCACCGGGGAGAGCTTGCTCTTCTCAGTTGACCTGTAGCCCCACCGATCTAGGTGCCGGAGCACCAGATCCCTGTGTGTACACAACAGATCTCGAGAGTGCGCCAAACTGAACCCGTCGTCGAGATAGTTTAGTACCCGCACACCTGCTTCCCTAAGGGGAAGGAGGGCGGCTTCCACGACCTTCGTAAAGACTCGTGGAGACAGGGACAGTCCGAAGGGGAGGACCCTGTACTGATATGCCCGTCCCTCGAACATGAACCGTCGGAACGGCCGATGTCGAGGGAGGAACAAGACATGAAGTACGCATCCTTCAGGTCGATTGCCATGAACCAGTCCTGACACCTGACGGACGTCAGGAGGCGCTTCTGCATGATCAACCTGAAAGGCAGCTACTGTGTAGGTGCCTGTTCAGAACACACAGACCCAAGATAGGGCGCAACCCCCCGCCTTTCTTGGGGACAATGAAGTACAGGCTGTAAAAACTGCTGAACATCTCGGCTGGTGAGACGGGCTCGATCACTCCCTTCACGAGAAGGGTGGCGGCCTCGGCCCGAAGTACGGGAACATCCTACCCTCTGACTGAGGTATATCGGATGCTGAACTTGGCGGGCGTGAGGCGACTGGATCGCGTAGCCGAGACGGATCGTCTTCCCTAGCCAGCCTGACAGTCTGGGAAGCCGGACAGGCTCCCAGAAATGAGACGGGGACTAAAGGCACGATCTTTTTCATCGTCCCCCCAGGGGGTGGTTCGATGGCTAGCAGTACGGATTCCTTGCCGGGGGAGGTCCCCCGGGGAGGAGATCGGCTCTGCTGTTTTTCCTGCCTGGCGACTGCGCAGCTCAACGCACTGTCTGACTGAGAGTGCTGAGGGCTGGTGCTTATACTCGACATTGCACTTCGCCATGACGCAACGTCGAGTTTGCCGTTCACCGTCTTGCAGAGGGTGGGAGTGGCTGTGATAACCCAGAGAGAGAGGAAACTCTCCTTAGAGAGTAAGTGGGCGCTAGCCCCCCGGAGGGGGCCAGCAGATGGAGAGACGGGGCAGGATCCATCCCTATCCGACTTCCCAGCGATGTGGCTGGGGTCGGGCCCAATGGTAGCCTCGATCCCCCTGAGGTCTTCCCATGAGGGCCGCTTCGCCGTGGCTGCTGATGGGGCGATGGTCTCCTCTTCGCTGTCGCCTTCAGGGGGGGCCGCCTGAGTGGGGGGCGCCAGAGCTGGAGGGCGTCGAAGAGGACCAGGGCTGCCGGGAAGCAGACAGTGCACGGGACTCGCCGGCCAAGGTGGCTGAGTCGCGGCACGGAGGACTGCTTCTTTACTGTCGAGAACCCTCCGGGGGAGGCCGCATGCAGGTCTCGCGCCCCCCGACGGGCGGGGGGTGAGCGGGGCCGCCGTGGCTCGACAGTAACACCAACCAGCCCCCCCCCCTTGCGAGACGGGTGCGTCGAGAAAGCGGACCTTCTCAGCGTTACTTATCTGCGCAAGGATCGGCCAGAGGAGTTTCTCATGGACCACAAGTGTGGACATCGTCCGACCCAGGGCCCGCGTGGTCACCTTGGTCACCCGTAGAGCGAGGTCGGTGGCGGCGCGGAGTTCCTGCATACGCGCTGGGTCGGTCTTACCCTCGTGGAGCTCTCTCAACGCCCTGGCCTGGCAGGAGCCATAGCGTGGAGAGAGGAGGCATCTTGGTCCGCCGCAATGTAAGCTCTCGACACCAGAGATGCCGAGACACCACATGCCTTGGACGGGAGTCTAGGTCGAGCCCCCCCCAGGTGGCCGCTGCCTACGGGCATGAGCACCGCGGCGGCATACTCCACCTGGGGGACAACAACGTATCCTCCAGCTGTCTCAACCTCAAGGGAAGAGAGGGTGACTGAACTTTGTTTGACGTGAAACGTGCCGGAAAGGGGCGTTCCAGGTCTTACCAAGTTCCTCATGCACTTACGGTAAACACGGCACTCAAACCCGAGGCGCCATGTAACCAGCCGCGAGCGCTGGGAAAGGCAGTGCGGGCACTGCAACCCAACACTCACGGCGGCCCGGGAAAGCATGGCTGACATTTCGACGTCCGCTTCTTCCTGGGCTCGACCCCCCGAGGGAGGGAGCCCGTGGAATCGTCGGAGTCAGATGGCAGTTCGTCACCCCCGATGCTGCAAGAGACATCTCATCATCACGCATCGTGTCCGAATACGTGATTGAGGAATAAGACGGTGGACCATCTCCTGGGGAACGGTCAGACGAGCGAGACGAGGTGCGAACGGTCCGTGAGCCAGTGGCTGGCAGATTATCGCTCACAGTAATCCTCATATCACCCTTGCTGCTTGCCATAGCGGACGGCAGGGCCGTAGTCCTGCCGCAACGGAACGGGGAGCAAACGAGGTGGTGGCTGAGTCCCGTTGGAACACAGCCACCCGTGACGCAACGTCTGAATCGTCACCGCCCACAGTGCGGGCAGGACGTATCCACAACGTCTGCCCCAGCGTACTGGAAGCAGGCATTGTGTCCGTCCCCCTCCTCAATGAGTGTGTTGCACCCGATTGAGGAATAAGACGGCGGACCGTCTCCTGGGGAATGGTCAGACGAGCGAGACGAGGTGTGAATGGACATCCGGGGAGGAGCTCGGCATGCAAATTTCATTCGCCAATTTTCATTGGCCTTTTCTAAATACTCAGAAGATGATAGGTTCTCAAGACAAACCCCATTCTGTCGGTTCGACACAACGTCGAGAGACCGACAGAAAGGGAACGAACTGGCGACGTTGTCAGAACGTACTGTGTTAGCTGGGTCGTTACACCCCTATATGGTAGCATCGCGATGCTAAAGCTTCAAAATTCCCACGATGCCGCAATTTTTCGCTTCTTAGTGCCGTAACTTTTGACTAAAATGACTAAAATGCAATTTAGTTTGTCATCCCAATTTATCATAGTTTTAGTCTATTTTAGTCGGCGAAATCTACATTATATTAGTCTACTAAAATCTATCTGGATTAACTCATTTAATTGGTGTAATTAAATGTTCCATACAAAGATTTAAGTGTTTCGACATAATTTACTTTACCTTGGAATTAAATTAAACCTGGTCATTATCTTTATTTTTCAGAAAAGTTGAGTAACTACTGGATATGCATTGTTGTAACACAGAGAATGTTAGACCATGAACGACATGTAGAAGCTCATTTAGTCTCATTTTGACTCAATTGACTCGTTCGTTCAGTGAAGGGCATGTTCATTCAGTACATTCAACCAATGAAACGCTCTGACAGAGCTCACACTCAAGCGCTATTGGCTCGTGTCTCTTTGAAGCTGCGCTTTCTTTGCTTGAGACAGTAATGAATGAGAAAAATCTTTCAAAAAGACATATTACATAAACTGTATTACATTTCTTTAATCATTCAGATCACATACTTGTTTTTTAGCAAGTCATTCGATCTTTTAATATACAGCACGACGCACTTCATCGCTTCTCTGATCGGAACAGCGCTGTTTTTTTTTTTTGGCTTAGTTTGTTGCATATCACGTTATGCAGCAGCTCACATTAGCGGATAAATTAACATTGGCATTTAAAAACGTTTGTGCTGCCTTTGTAATGAGTTTCGGGGTGACTCGCCTGCAGTCTTGTTTCAAGTTTTGCTGTGTTTTAACAGCGATTGTGAAGAAAAATATGACTCTTTGTAAACCATTTGGAGACACAGATTGTGTCTTGTGCTTCCCCTTCTCCCAGAGACTTCTCTCTCTACAGCAGTGGTTCTCAAACTGGGGGCCCCAAGATGGATCCAGGGGGGCCACAGATGTTGTGGCACTTTATGAAATATAGAAATTTATCATAGATTTTATGCAATCAAACATCAGAAAAATGACACTACCAACCAAAAGAATTGAGGTTCCAGGATTGTATAACTGAATGTTTTTGGTTTAATTAAAATTCTAAGTTTAAGATTATACGTCTTTATATGGGGGGCTGCAAAGCGATGCACTTAACACAAAGGGGGCCTTACAACGAAAAAGTTTGAGAACCACTGCTCTACAGCATATGTGAGATACTGTAAGCAGACGTGACCGCTGACCGAATAGAATTAAACATATCGTTTAAAATATCCCCATCTCTCTACGATGCGCATCGTAACATTTTTGCATCGCAAAATATCTTAATACAAAGTATCGTTACACCCCTACTACCGCAGCAACGGTACAACGTGCAACCCTAGCTTAAACCAGGAGACAACACAATGGCACTGATGTATTTTAAGATAAATCAGCGCAAGTTGTGTTATGGTGGTTTTTCTAGACATATTATTGACTTTTCTTATATTCTAAATATATTACTGAGTTTTCTTATATAAAATAGTTTTCTTATATAAAGAATACATTTAAAGGAAGTTATAGAGTTCATATACTTCTCTGATTGTAACAAGGGCTATGGGCCTCATGTATGAGTTTGAACACTTGAACACCTGTGTACACACCAAATATCTTATCAAACTACAACAGGAACTGCACGTACACCACACACACTTTTGTAGAGAAGTTTAATTAAGAACGCTGGGTTGTTTATCATTATCACGCTAAACCATGAGTTCATTTTTAATAAAACCAAGGTTAAATCATGTATCGTCCGAAAGCCCCCGGAAAGGTGTCAAGATAAAGAGCACATGATATACGTATGTGTTATTGCACATGATATACGTATGTGTTATTGAGAGGTACTCCATACGATTAAATCCTAAAATGGTAGGACGGAAATCCTAGTATGGTAGGCTGGAAATCCCGAAAGGTGTCAAGATAAAGAGCACATGATATACGTATGTGTTATTGCACATGATATACGTATGTGTTATTGAGAGCGCTCCCTACAATTAAATCCTAATATGGTAGGCCGGAGATCTTAATATGGTAGGCCGGAAATATAACTGTAGCAAGTGCAGGATGAAATATAACTGTAATGAGGCATAAGGGGATGGACTAATAAAAATAAGTGATGTCATGTAAAAACTGGTTGTTAGAAGATGAGGTCAGGTAAAACATGATTGGTTTGAACTGTGATAACAACTTGAGAACAATGCATAAAAGATGGAGTCAGACATGTATTCGTTGGGCATCTACAGATGAACTCTGTATGTCTCACTTTGCTTGCTCGAGCAAATAAAGATTGAAACCTCTTGAAACCTGGCTCTCTGGTCTTCGTGAATTCTTTCTACATTGGCTGATCGACTTTTGGTGACCCCGACGTGATCCAGGCTAGAGGGCAGGAGGCTGACGATCATGACGGTTGGAAAACGGTTGGCCCGAACACCGGAACAGGTGAGCATATTTGCTTTATAGTATAAAATCTATGTGATCTACTACAGGTAAAACCTAAGTGTCGTTGGTCCTCGTAAGCCTCTCCTAAATTGAACAAAAATTAAAATTAATTTTAAGTATTGCACTAAGTTTGCTGAATTTTGAAGAGATTCCGGTTTTTGAGGAATGTTTGTGTGAGAATGTTTGAGAGTGAATGAGTTACGTGCCGCAGCCAGAGGGCAGCGTAGATACCAAGGAGGTATGAATCCCGTTAGGTAACGGGTCACACTGCAGGCAAGTGTGCCATGACAGTGGGTCGTGTTGCGCCAAGAGGGCAGGAAAATCCTATTCAAGGAGAACAGGTCACGTCAAAGGGACGTGCCACGGAAAGAGCTGTGTAGAGGCTGGAAGCAGCTTAAATCCTGTTTAGGTAACAGGTCACGTAGTATGAATGTGTTGTAATATATTTTAATTTTGTTGTGTGTTGCAATATTTTAATTATATTGTGTGTTGTGATGCTCTCAAAAGGGGTCTAGGACCAACAGAGAGGAAAATCTCTGCCTGTGAGATTTTGTCTGAGAGAAAAAAGGTGGGGGCTTGAGAGACCTTGTGTGTGTGTGAATCTAAGAGAAGTGATTTATTGGACAGGAGAAGGGCTCCTGGAGTGTGTGTGTTTGACGTGCTGTGAGCGTATGAGACTACAGTGCGGATGTGAAAAACTGTTGTGCATTAAGTAAAAAAGTGAAAAGTATTGCTGGATTTTTGCTTTATGAATTCCGCTTTATGAATTCCTTTTTATGCTTTATTGAGGTTTTGAAAAATGCATGGCTGAAATTGAACTGCTGGATGAGGGAAGTTTACACTCATACTTTGAGAGAGTAAGAGTAGCGAGAATATTGACTGAGACAAAGGGAATTAGTGATCATTTCTGGAGAGAATCATTTTATAGGGATTCAGCAGGCATTGTGAGGCCACTGACAGAAGACAAGAAAAATTATCTCTTAGATGAATTAGTAGAAGTTCATACATAAACTGGAGGGAAATCGTAGGCAGGTGTTGCAAAGTAAGGATATTGAAAAACTATTTGGAAGGAGTTTGTTTCCATAGAATCAATAGATTTGGAAATTTGGGCACTGCGTTACAGCGTGTCTTGTTGACTATAAAAATTCCCAATACACAACCTAATTGCGCCCTATTTGTTGCAAAGAATAAGACAGGGCTATCAACCAGCTGAAGGAAGGGGCCACAGAACGATTAATCATCCCGAAATACAGGTCTACGCAGTAACAAGACACGTGAATTGGGGAAGCAAGATATTGTTTACAACGGATGAACAGAGGGAGATAAAGCCTCTACAGTTTCAGGCCGTCACACTAAAAAAGCTGATCGTACAGATAGCACCAGAAAACCTAAGGCCATAGGTCGCCATAAAGCAGAGAGGGTGCTTCAGTTAACAGACTGAGTAAGGATAATAAAATAGAGATGGCCTCCACACCCATAGAAATACTTGGGGCAAGGTACCCAATATGCAGGTAAATGATACAGGATGTGTCGAAGAAATGGTCTATCCGGACCAGAAGCCTTAGAACTTTGAGGCCGGAGAGCGGAACGTTTGATATGACAGTCTTTGAGGAGATGGAAGGGTTGATTAAAAATCATAAGCCAAAAGACAAGAATAAGAAACGGGAGTTAAAGCAGAAAAGAGAACAGGATGTACTGAATTTGTTTAAGAAGGAAGGAATTAATTTTCTGAAGAATGTAAAAAGAACCAGGGAAATTCTTACAGAAAACGATGAGAAAGCACGTGAAAGATGGAAAAATGTAATGAATCCACCCCCCTATGAGTCACTGATTGAAGAAAATGATAAATTAAATAATCAAATGCCTTTGGTTAAAGGAGAATTTAAGTTCACAGGAGAAATGGACATCAGAGAGAGAGAGACAGAGAAGCCAGGAGACGAAGACTTTCTGAGAGGCGCACACACTGAGAGAAGGCAGGAGCACTCTTGCATCGTGCCAGACTATCATCAAAGAAGGAAAGTGGAGTGGAATGCAGCACCCATCTATAAATCAATTTATGCTGGGGTATCTGCAGAACTGGAAGCTGCCCGAAGACATAGATATGAACAAACAGCTCAAGAGCCGGAGAAAACATCCACATCAGTGGGAAGAAGAAACCTGAGATACAGCAGAATACCGGATGTCAGGTCAGAGGTGGGGTCCACAGAAGAAGATGAAGTAGCCCTGCCCATTCTGGAGAATGAACATATCTCAAGTTACATTGATGAAACGTCATGGCAACACGGCAGAGCAATACCAGAAGCTACCAGGAGAGGGAGACATTTTCTCAACAGAGAAATACCAGATACCGCCAGCAGAGAGAGACATTAATTGATAAATGAAACACCATATCAACCCAACAGAGAAATACCAGACACCGCCAGCAGAGGGAGACATTCATTGATAAATGAAACACCATATCAACCCAACAGAGAAATACCAGACACCACCAGCAGAGGGAGACATTCATTGATAAATGAAACACCATACCAACCCAACAACAGAGAAATACCAGACACCACCAGCAGAGGGAGACATTCAGTGATGAGTGAAATACCATATCAATTCACCAGCAGAGACATACCTGATGTCAGCGAAGAAGAAATTCCGGATGCTGACAGCAGAGGGAGGCATCTGATGACGGAGAAGCAAGAGGAAGCAAGAATATTTTCAAGCAGTCCACGGAAGGTGTACAAGCGGGTGTCTGGAAACCTTTGTCTGGAAGATCTTGACGAAAACCAGCCACCCATGGCCAATTAACCAAGGCCAACAAGGCCCACAATGGCAAAGGCAACAAGGCAGAACCAGGCAACAACAACAATTTCAGCAGCCTCAACAACAGCAACCTCAGCAGCCTCAACAATGGCAGAGATCGCAGAATCCTGAGTGGCGCAACCAAGAGCCACAGCACCAAGGGCCAGTCAACCCATGGCATGGCTCAGACGCAGAATACTAGGGATGCCCAGAAAATCCTATGGGGAGGGGTCAGCATCCAATGCTAACAAGGAGTGCTGATCAAGAACCTATGCTGCAGGTTGAAGTTGAAGGCAAAATGACACCAATGATGGTAGACACTGGAGCAACTTATACATAAGTAGTATATATGCGGGTCATAGTGTCAAAATGATTGACAGGTATGATTGATGGGGTCATTGACCTTTTCGGGGGGGAGGGGTGTTGAATTACTTCCGGACCACCCACGTTGTGAGGGCCCCTCCCCTTTGCGTTGCCCTTTGACCATAACCGCCCCATTGTTTGGGACTGCCCCCCTTTGCGTTGAACTTTTGGCCTTTGACAGTATCTGTCCACGTGGTGAGGGATTGCCCACGTCTGGAGTTGAACTCTTGAACTTTTGCCCGTACTGTTACCGAGCATTTTTCTCTCTTCTCCGGAGATCATGTTTGGACATGTTTTTATGATGTTGACACGTATCTTATGCGTGAATAAATAAAGGCATGAATAAGTGATTAAAGAAAGAATTGGTTATATAAGTGATTAAAGAAGTAATGAATAAGTAAATAAACAAATAAACAAAGCAAGGAGTGAATAAGTAATTAAATGAAGCACTCTCTCTCTCTCTCTCTCTCTCTCT
>NC_079907.1:16143492-16190712 GCF_024868665.1 Triplophysa rosa | reverse complement strand
TATTTCTATGTGCTGAATAATATTTTTTTCCATTTCATTGTAAGTTTCTTTGCAGTTCCACGCACGATAGCGTCAGTCTCTTCACGGAGGTAAATGGCAAGGCATTTGGCATTGACATGGGCTGTGTTATATTTTAGTTAATAAGTTCATGCTTGTTACATTACAATCATTGCGCAACATTATTGCGTCTCCTTATAGTCAATCAATTTTTGTAATATGGAAACGAAAATCACATGGGCTACTGATAAGAGACATGCATATGTGGTAGAACCAATAGTTCTTCCCTTGTAGCGGTGATTGGTGGGGTTGTAATTATTGACCATCCTATCATGCGACAGAGGGGTGTAGATATAGAGCTGGTGGTGAAGTGGTCACGCCCCTTGGCATCGGTGTCATATCCGGTCGGCCAGTAGAGCGGCACGTGAGGAAAAACCTTGTGGCTGGCACTTGGTTAGCGTTGCCCCTCTGCTAGGTAAGTGAGATGATGGTTTGGTGTTTTGATGTAAGATTATGCTCGTGGTGACACTATACGGGTTTTGTTGTTTGCAGGCGCAAGCTTGAGTGAGCTGAGTCAAGCTTGTGTGGCTGTTAATATTACGGACGTTCTGGGTCGGGCAGCGTACACAGTTTTCCAACAAACGTAGCGAGTGGTTCTCCGCACATTTGTGCGGTTACCCGATTAGCTGGGTTACGAGATCTGAGGAGTGCGACAGTTTGAACTAGCCGCAACCGCCCAGTGCATTCATCGGTTGGTTTGTTACCTGTTTGGTTGAGGTTGGGAAGAGTCTACCTTCATGGTAGGTCATTTTAAATTTGTATTAGGATGTTGTAATTTTGTCCAACCTGTCTCAACGTCAATTGCATTACAGACAGATTGGTTGCGTCTCTACCAGTGATTACGTCCCGCGTTTCCTGATCTACGTGGTAGTTATCCGGGGGCGCTGTTGCTATATTTAATTTTAGTGTTAATTTTGCTTTATCCTTTTTGTTTGTTTGTGCTTTATTTTTTCATTTACATTGTTTTCTTTGGCACTACTGTTTTGTTCTTTTTTTGTTTTACTCAAATTAAGCAGCTGTGCCGTACTACATTGGCTAGCCCTGATGGTGCTGCTGTAGTTACATGTTTAATTTATTTGTTGTTCTATTGTTTCTATTTTTGTTTGTTATATTGTTTCCTATTCTTGTGAAGGTGCATCATTGTGAGCAAGGAGAGCGCCTGCTTGCTATACTGCATTGCAGTGTACAGGGATTGCAGAGTGCCTGCAGCCTTATTGAAACTTGTGCCAAACATATTTCCATCCATTTTTGTTACAGGAGCTGAGTGCCGAAGGCGGGGCGGAGTTTGGGGTGGCGGTGTTGTCCCACGAGTGCTGTGGTGTGTTGGTGTGTTTGCGCGTGAGCGTGTGTGCACCGGTGTAACCAGTGTGAGGTGCGGTGTGGCCTGTTGTGCCCCTGGCCCCTGCGGTCGTGCCTCGGCTCCTGTTCCATTGTGGTTAGTTGAGAAGTGTCTGTTGGCCCAGATTGCTTACTGCTGTATTTTCTTTGTTTATTATTATTATTTTCCTTTTTGTGTCAGTTGGTTTAATATTGTGTTGGACTTTTTTAAAATAAAAATATTTATATTTCTATGCTCACGTCTCCTGCCACTTACTGAAATGAACCTGTGTGCCTAAAGTGTAAATACCTTCTCGTCCCTGGCGAGTATCCTGGGTGGCGTAGTCGCTCTCTATTTAGTGGTCAATTGGTGTCAGGTCACACATAGACTAAAAGGCCCCTGTAAGTCGCTTTGGATAAAAGTGTCTGCTAAATGCTAAATGTAAAATCTATTACTGTTCGTTCGTCCTGTTTATAGCACGAAAGTCCACTGATGTGTGAGCTCAGCAGCAAAAATCAAGTGCAGATACGGTTTATAAAAAGATCTCTCATTCCAGACTTTCTTTTCATACTGACCACGCATTAAGTACTGAAATATAAATCTAAAAAAGACCAAGCGATACAGATAAACAGAACAAGACTGCGTTTAATCTATGGCGTAATTCTGACACCATCGGCTTGCCATAGTCATATGGCAAGACAGCGGCGCAAAAGGCGGCGCTTTTCAAGCGCCTTAGAACGCCGATAAATACGCATTATGGATGACTTTTTGCGCGTTTTTTATGGCGTTTGGAATCGCGACGGCGTATAAAAAAATATAAATGCGTTTAATCTATGGCGTAATTCTGACACCATCGGCTTGCCATAGTCCAGACGTTTGTCCACGCGTACGTTTGTCCAGACGCTAAGTAAAAAAAATCCTTTCAAAGCACGTCCGCCCGTGACGTCTCGCGCACTTCGAGCATCTAGTCTATAAGTGAATACTGTAGTATTACAGTGTGAGGGCAGAGAAGACTAGCTACAGAACAGCAATGGCGTGTGCCAAGAAACAAACAAATCTTTTCATTTTGGGAGAAGACTAAGAAAGGTAACTTTAGTGTGCGAGTACACGCAGACCTATAACTCATAAAAATTCGGATTATCACAACAAGCCCGCACAGTTTTTCATGATTCTGCTATCGCGGTATAATCTTAATCAAAATCAATGCAAAGATAGCAAAAATGATTTTTATCAATTTGTGATGCATTATTTTTACGAGGATAATGCACAGATGTTGCCTGTCGCTCATGTGAGGTCAGTGAGTGGTCTGTGTCAACCTTTCTTACATGGCTGCTGCCTCACATAAGTGCCAAGGACTGGGCGAAGCAATAATATCCTAATATATGACCGCATAGTGGAGCAATACTGTTTTTTATTCCTTGTAGAAAACATAATCCTTGAGCAAATGCTTACCGTCAGCGCGCGAATCTTGTCTTTCAGGTTTATTGCTTGAATGGAAAAATATGTCAAAATGTCCGTCGAGTCTTTTTAAACACAATCGGGTATGAAGTGAAGTAAACAAACAGTTTTGGGGAGAAACTTTTTGGGACGTGTATCACTGGATCCGTGCTTTACCGCAAGTCTTAAAGTGCCAGCAGCTCAGTCATACCAGCAGTTATTAGGCCACTGGCTGTTTGTGTTTACTTCAAAATTTACTTCAAAATTTTTTTAATTATATTTATTTATATTAGGTTAAGCATTATCAATTATAGTTATGTACTGTATTTCTATTCATATAAATACTTTTAGTATTTAAGTAATTAAAGTTGTAAAAAAACATTACAAATATTTACACAATTTACAAACAAGGAAAAATCCTTGAATGAAATCCTAAAGGGACTGACTGTTAATGTCATGCATTATTATCGCCCAGCTCATAAACGTGAAAGCACTAACGCATTACAAACATTACCATATGCTTTTTTTTTTTGCTTAAGTCAAGTCTCAAAGATACTCTGTGATGATTCCACCATCGAAAAAACGAACAGGAAAAATACTGGATAAAAGAATCATAAAGAACTTTGAAAAGTCCAAAAGAGAATGAAGTACAGTAGACATAAGTAGCTAGACATAGATAACAATGGGTCAGATGTATAAAGTAACATATGATTATTTTGTGTCTGCTAATTAACTATATTGCATAAAAAAGTTCATGCAAAGCGTATTTTCCTTGAAAAAAAAACCTTACAACCTAATCCAAATTCCCTACATTAGCCCCTAATATTTTAGGCTCAGCCCCTGATGGTTTTATATCCTAGATTAGAGCTGTAATCGGGCCTTAAAAGTTAGGCCTGACAGTGCCCGAGCCCGACAGAATTCGGCCCGAGCCCGACAAGTACATTTTGATTGACAGCTTTTTAAAAGCCCGAACCCGTTTACAGCCCGACATTAGGCTATTCAAATGTGCGCACGCACACAGCTTTTGTCAAGAATGAGTCATTTATACATGTTTTAACATAACTTATTAATGACTAACGTAGGCTATAGGCCACTTGGAAGTTGGAACAAAGAAATAAAATAAGTCCTCTGTAACATCGTAACATCTCACATATCCCACTGGCTCATTATTCTCATTATGCACATGGTCAAAACTTTTCCACACCTCAGACTTTGCTTTAGTTGCAGGTGCAACCAAAACGTAATTGCCAGAGGCAAGCCTCTGTTTCACCTCCTCAGCCAACCCGTTCTCACTCCCGACTCGTTACATATTTACGCTCTGTCAGCGCCCCATGGCGTCACTTTTGAATGCGCAGGGTACCCCTTACCTAACCCCAACCTCACCCTAAACCTAACCCTAACCACTTCTCAGCCATATAAAACACAACACTCGAATAAAAGTACAGTCACAGGTATTTATTACACAAACTGACCAAAAGCATTACAAAATAAAACAAACAACTCGTTTCGCATAACTTTTTGCACCAAAGCCTTATGATAACTTTACAATGAAGATGCTGTGCGTGTCCGTGAATACGTGAACTCGGCTGAGGCTCCAATACCGTTTCACGTTCAAAGCCAACGAAATGACGCGATCAGACACGAGACATGGGAGAGCCAATGGCATCGAAGCTGACGTAACTTCCTCTGGCGGCAAATTTTGAACATCGTTCTTCACTGGATTTGAGATTTACGGCGGACGGTGATCGCTTTCGCATCTGTTCCTCATACAAATCGATCGTTTCGCGTTGGTACCCTTGGAATATCTGTATTTTTGAACGACATTGTGACTGCTTGTATTATGTGTTTATATTACGATAAATAAACTGTTTTAAACATTCAATAAACATTACTTGCTCAAACTGTCTGAATAGTGTCATGTAAATGCAATTATCCTGGTCATTAAACTTAAATTAAACCCCGAAACATCATCATTGCAAATTATATCTAATATACATTTTCATAATGACGGTGAAATTCGCGTGCCCTTCACGTCGAAAAACGACGCCAAAGGAGTACACTGCGCATTCAAAAGTGACGCCGAAGGGCGCTGACCGAGCGTAAATATGTGACGAGTCGGGAGTGAGAATGTGTTGACTCAACATCCATTTTCGCATCTTTCTCGCGCTAATCGGAATGCATCACATGACCGCTCATTTACCGTGCAGGCGCGAGCCCGTGTAAAATGATAGAAATTAAGCCCGAACCTGTCGGGTCACGTCGGGTCCGTCGGGTTCGGGCAAAGATCTTCAGCTCTAGTAAAGCATTCAAAATTATTCTCTTGAGTCTGTTGTCATTGGGAGGCGTTATCTGACTGTCGAGTCGAGCAAGGCGTTTGACACAAAGGGCAGAACAGTAAAACGAAAAGCCTTCAGCGATCAACTTCTAGTCTTCACACTCCACGGAGGGGAGCAAAAGCAATCTTTCTTCTACGATGTCCAAGGCTGGGTCGCAGAGGCACGAACCTAGTGCATCATGCGCATCATGACGCTCACGAAGCTCATCATCAGTGACCACAGCTGCCGCAATAGCGAGAGTAGAGGCTGAAGCAGCAAAAGCGGAGATAGCATTTGTCAAGAAGGAAAGCGATCTGAAAGTACAACAAGCACAGCTTGAGGCATCATTAGAGACTTTAAGGCTGGAAAAAAGAGCTGCAACCACACAAGCAGAAGCATTGGAAATGGCTGTAGAGCTAGAAAGCGGAGGGAATATGAGTATAGCAGAGCTACCCATAGAGGATACTGCGGAACATACGCAGGCTTACTTATCAGAACAAGCCGATAACGTTGTGGATCTGCAATTACCAGTGCTGGATGGACCGTTTGATGATAACGGAGTCATATACAGTACGTTCTAAAAGTGCAACAAAGACAGACTGCTAGAGCATACTCACAGCAAGAGGGACAACGTAGTCTTAATGACTGGCCACCCAATACTCAGCCTGTCGATGCAGAGAGTGAGCAGAATCCTACCATTACGCAATCCAAAAATGTCCACTTCACCCAGAATCGACAGCATCTCAAGGTAGCCCCCAAGGGTGCGGAGACAGGTGGGTGCCGCTTGACTACACTCGGACCAACCCAGCTAAATCCTTGCAAGTAGGCCCGTATCACAACAACATGTATGCTAACAATCAAATATCTGATGTCATCAAGTTCATCGCAAGATGCAAATTAGTGTCTACCGGCCTTACGCAGTTCAACGATCATCCAGAAACCTTCAGAGCTTGGAGGGCATCTTTCATAAATGCTACTAAAGACCTTAACCTCTCACCAAGTGAAGAGATGGACTTATTGGTAAAATGGCTGGGGTGCGTGTCAGCTGAGCACGCAAGAAGGATTCGAGCAGTGCACATTAACAATCCACTACAAGGGCTCCATCTGATCTGGGATAGACTTTATGAAACACATGGCTCATCGGAAATGGTAGAGAATTCCCTGTTCAGGAGATTAGAGAGTTTTCCAAAAATATCAAACCGAGACAATCACAGACTACGCGAGCTGGGAGATTTTCTCATGGAGATCCAAGCAGCTAAGCGGGACGGTGGTTTGATGGGTCTTTCCTATCTAGATACACCACAAGGAGTAAATCCAATAATTCAGAAGTTGCCATTCGGCTTACAAGAAAAGTGGCTCACAGTAGGATCCAGGTATAAAAATGACTACAATGTTTCCTTTCCACCCTTCGAGTTCTTGGTAGACTTTGTTTATCAGCAATCTAAGATGCGCAATGATCCAAGCTTCTTTCTTACAATTGAACAGGAAGAATCCCGCAAATCAATCAGACTGTTAAACAAACCTGCCTTTCCAAGAGCTGTCACCACACACAAGACCCAGGTCTCCTCTGACAATGCATCGGCTGCAAGGGAACCCAAAAACAAGGCAAATCCAGCAAAACAGTGCTTCCTACACAACAAGCCTCATCCCTTGTCCAGATGTAGAGGATTTAGGATGAAACCCATGGAAGAGAGAAAGTCATTGCTCAAACAACAAGGCATATGCTTTAAATGTTGCAGCTCCATATTTCACATGGCAAAGGACTGTGATGAGACTGTTAAGTGTTACTAATGTGGCAGCATTACCCATGTACCGGCTCTCCACCCAGGCCTCGCACCATGGATGAAAGAATCAAAATTCCCTACATCAGAGGATCACAAAGTGACTGAAGATGTACAGTACATGAAGAGTGCGAGGTTTCCTCCGCATGTATTGTACTGTATGTGGAGACAATCGACTTGCACGTTCATGCTCCAAGGTATGTCTAGCGAGAGTATTTCCTGAAGGTTACCCAGAGAAAGCAGTTAAAACATACGTGATACTAGACGACCAAAGCAACAGATCACTTGCAAGATCCGAATTCTTCAATATGTTTGGCCTTAAAGAGGGTAACGTAGCCTATACTCTCAAAACATGTGCAGGCACAGTCGAGATGGAAGGCAGGCTAGCAAGAGGTTTTCAAGTTGAATCTTTTGATGGAAGCTTAGTCTTACCCTTACCAATACTTCTAGAATGTAACAAGATCCCAGACAATCGCCATGAGATTCCCACTCCAGAAGCAGTTAGCAAACACAGACACTTGGAACACCTTGCAAGATATATTCCAGAACCTGACCATCAGGTTCCCATTCTTCTCCTGATAGGCAGAGATATGATCAGAGTCCACAAAGCCCATAAGCAAGTGAATGGGTCTGCAAACGCCCCCTTCGCGCAAAAGTTAGATTTAGGATGGGTAATTGTTGGTGACATGTGCCTTGGAAAAGTCCATAAACCTACCTTCGTCCAAGCCTACCATACAAATGTTATGGAGAACGGTCGGCCTACTTACTTTCACCCGTGTCCTAACAATTTAATTGTAAAACATACACCTCGAAGACAAACAGAATGGGATTTATTTCAGGTAGCAAAGGACGATGAGAAAACAGCTCCATCTATTGAGGACAGACTCTTCCTGCAGATCATGGACAGGGAAGTCTATAAAGATGAGAAAAATTCATGGGTCGCTCCACTTCCGTTTAAGCAGCCAAGACAGCATCTCCCCAACAATCGTTCACAAGCTGTGGAACGCTTCAGTTCACTACTACGATCCTTTCGGAAGAAGCCCGAAATGGAAAAGGATTTCCTAGCATTTATGGAGAGACTGTTTCAAAATGATCACGCAGAGATAGCTCCTCCGCTAAACTGCAAGGAACAGTGTTGGTATTTACCTTCTTTCGGCGTATACCATCCAAAAAAAACTGCCCAAATCTGAGTGGTCTTTGACTCAAGCGCTCAATTCAAAGGTGCATTGTTAACCCTTTATGACCTGCCATTGAACAATTCCGCTAGAGTACATTTTAGTATTTTTACATGCTGTGCTGTTATGCTTTTGAGTATTTTCACATGCCATACATCAATACACCCCCAATTTGAAGGCTATGTATGTAATTGATCCATAGTAACTAGGTAAACAGGTCAAAAGTGCAATAAACCCACCAAAAAAAGGAAAATTGTTTTTTTTTTACCCAATATTTGACTAAATACAGATTTATCACAAATATCAACCTCAAACTTGTGAATGTAAAAACTTGCATCAAACACTTCAAAATCACATACAATTTATTTGGACTGTTTACATAAAATAGTTTGTGAGATATAATAATTTTTGTAAACAGTGCGTTGTGAAGTAAAACAGATAAAATACTGCTTTTGAGAGCAATGTTGATTGAACAGTTAAAACAGACCATGTAAAATAATAAATTATCCTAATATCTGTACTTTATCAGAACTATAGATGCAAAAAGGCTGTGATGACACTTGTGACAGTTCCTGACCAGAATAACAGACAGGGGCTCTTGACATGTTTCACACATAAATGGAGTGCATTTGAATTTGTGGGGTCAAAAAGATAAATAAATAAATAAAACATAAATAACCCAAAACAAACCTAAACATACTGAAAGACACCTTGTCATGATTCTCGGGTGAGGTGAGACACAGTGACAAGGAGAGTGGACCCAAACGCAGACAGCGGTTAAGGGGTTAACATGACATTTAATAACAAAGACAAAATACAAAACAAAGACCCACGTGGGGGTAAACATAACAAAACAGAGGAACAAGAACAAGACTAACTAAACTGACAAGACTAAACTAATAACACATCACATAGGGACACAATAAACTAGACTAACTAACATGAACAGAACTCACCCACATGACACAGTGCACGCAACAATCCACGAGCCACAAGACAATGAAACAAGAGGGCATTAAATAGGAGAGACAAACGAGGGATAATTACACAGGGCAGGTGAGGAACATTAGACACGAGAGGAAAGCAATACAAGAAACGAGAGGGGCGGGGCTAATGACAAGACATGAGAAAACACATGAGATGTCAAAAAACAAACATCTCATGGCTTTCTCACATATAACGTAAGGCTTTGCCATGGCTCTGCTACAGGACCAAGAAAAACATGACTAAAGGAAGCAGAGCCATGACAGAAGCCCCCCCCCTTTAATGAGCACCTCCAGGTGCTCACCAAGGGGTAGACAGACGAGACAAGGCAGACTGGGTTGACAGACAAGACAAGGCAGAACAGAGAAAATAAAATCACGGGCAGACAGACAAGGTAACCATGGGATCGGAGTGAGACAATAAAAATAACAAACAAGGCATAGGGGGCGGTCCAAGAAGGGTTGGGGGAATACGAGGGGGTGGGGGGGGGGGAGGGGGGGGAGGGGGGGGGGAGGAGGGGGGGGGGGGGGGGTGGGGGGGGGGGGGGGGGTGGAGAAGGTGGGAGTGGGGGGGGGGGATGGGGAGGTGGGGGTGTGGGGGGGAGGGGGGGGTTGGAGGGCGGGGGGGGGGGGGGGGGGGTGGGGGGGGGGGGGAGGGGGGGAAGGGAGTCGGGGGGGGGGGGGGAGGGGTGGGGGGGGGGGGGGGGGGGGGAGGGAGGGGTGGGGGGGGGGGGGGGGGTGGGGGGGGGGGGGGGGGGGTTGGTAGGGGGGGGGGGGGGTGAGAGGGGGGGGGGGGGGGGGGGGGCGGGGGGGGTGGGGGGGGGTGGGGGGGGGGGGGGGGGGGGGGGGGGGGGGGGGAGGGGGGGGGGGAGGAGGGGGAGGGGGGGGGGGGGGGGGGGGGGGGGGGGGGGGGGCGGGGGGGGGGGGGGGGGGGCGGGGGGGGGGGGGAGGTGGGGGGGGGGGGGGGGGTGGGGTGGGTGGGGGAGGGGGGGGGGGGGGGGGGGGAGGGGTGAGGGGGGGGGGGGGGGGGGGGAGGGGGGGTGGGGCCAAACAAGGGCCCATAGGGAGCAGTCCAAAAGGGTTGGGGGGAAAAGTCCCAGTCCCCGGCTGCGCTCGAGGGCGCGGAGTCCTGGGGGACTTAGGGGAGTCCTGGGGGAGGCAGTCTTTGCCCTGGGAGTTTCCCAGGCCCGGCTTGGCTGCCGGGCTAGGAGGCCGGCTGGAAGGCCGGCTGGACAGGGCTTGACGCCGGCTGGAAGGCCGGCGGACAGGGCTTGACATGCCGGCTGGAAGGCCGGCTGGACAGGGCTTGACGCCGGCTGGAAGGCCGGCTGGACAGGGCTTGATGCCGGCTGGAAGGCCGGCTGGACAGGCTGACGCCGGCTGAATGGCCGGCTGGGACGCCGGCTGGATCACCGGATGGACGACAGGCTGGATCACCGGACTGGACGCCGGCTGGATCACCGGACTGGACGCCGGCTGCACCGGCTGGTTTGGAGTCCACGCTGCCCGCCGCTCCTCTTCTTCTTCGCCGAGCCACCCGGCTGGTGGTCGGGTGATGGAAGGAGGTATAAGGCATCAGCTGACTTGGCTGGGACTCCAACGAGGCTGGTGGACGGTGGAGAGGCTGCCGAGAGTGAGGGGGATGGCGTGGCGATGCCCACAACCCCGATCTGCAGGGAACCACCCTCAGGGATCGTGACCAGCGAAGATGGGTAATTGGAATATGTTGAAACCGTGGACTCTGACCGCTCCACGGCAGACAGCCACACAGCGTTGAAGTCCAGCGGCCCCAACGCCCTCATCTCCGCCCTCGAGAGTGGATTCCTGAGACCGGAGTTGAAAAGCACGGCAAGCTCCTCCTCCCCAAAGACGCCATTCTCGGCGACGTCCAGGAACCTCTCCACATATTCGTCCAAGCTCTAGCTCCCCTGGCGGATTCCGCAGAGGAGGCGACCGTCCAGTGTCCATGCCGCCTACTGGGTTCTTAGTTTGGCTCGTCATTCTGTCATGATTCTCGGGTGAGGTGAGACACAGTGACAAGGAGAGTGGACCCAAACGCAGACAGCGGTTAAGGGGTTAACATGACATTTAATAACAAAGACAAAATACAAAACAAAGACCCACGTGGGGGTAAACATAACAAAACAGAGGAACAAGAACAAGACTAACTAAACTGACAAGACTAAACTAATAACACATCACATAGGGACAAAATAAACTAGACTAACTAACATGAACAGAACTCACCCACAAGACACAGTGCACGCAACAATCCAAGAGCCACAAGACAATGAAACAAGAGGGCATTAAATAGGAGAGACAAACAAGGGATAATTACACAGGGCAGGTGAGGAACATTAGACACGAGAGGAAAGCAATACAAGAAACGAGAGGGGCGGGGCTAATGACAAGACATGAGAAAACACATGAGATGTCAAAAAACAAACATCTCATGGCTTTCTCACATATAACCTAAGGCTTTGCCATGGCTCTGCTACAGGACCAAGAAAAACATGACTAAAGGAAGCAGAGCCATGACACACCGCTACATATATACACAGCCTAGCTGTGATGAGACTTGTGGCCGTTCCTGTCCATAATAACACAGAGGGGCACTTGGCAGGCCTCGCACATGAATGGAAATTGATTGAAACTGGAGCAGATGAGCAGTCAGAAAGTTCATCTTCGTCCGACGCGAGTAGTAGCTCCAAAACCTCGTATACTTCTTTTTCCGTGAAGTCATAACGTTACGCATCCAAGTGTGTGTGTTTGCACTTGCGTTTGTAAATGTGCATGTGTGAAAGAAATGATCAAGCAACGGACTGTAATGATAAAGAGACGCAACGACGAGTAGAACATAAAGCATACCGCAAACGGAGATCCAATGTCGCGGCTTGTGATGTCACCACATGCAACAAACCTTAGGGTCATAGTGCACAGAACGTGATTACGTCATAGGAGTCGTAGGAAAAGGTAACCACGCAACCACTAGTAACCTTAGATCTATAGAACATGTGCGCAAAGACGTGCGATGCATTTTTACAGTTTTTTGTTATAGATTTTTACACAATATGTGCAGACTCATTAGAGGGCGAAAACAACGCAACAGGATCGTGTTGTAGGCTTGATCTGAAAGTGTAACGTCTGTCATTTTGTATGCAAAAAGAATTATTCTGCTACCCATTTGGATTCTGTTTTTATTGGCTCTTGAACAGAGACACGCAAACGGGAGCGTGGACGTTTTAAAGGGTTAAACAAGATCCTCTTGACGGGTCCAAACCTCAACTATAGACTCATTGGAGTCCTCATGCGTTTTCGCAAGGGGATTGTCGCCTTTACTGTAGACATACAACAAATGTTCCAATGCTTTAAAGTTTGATCCGCAGACAGGAACCACCTCAGGTTCCTCTGGTTTCACAAAAACGACCCTGAGAGTGAGGTCACCGAATACTGTATGAAAGTACACGTGTTTGGGAATAGTCCCTCCCGGGCGGTCACCATCTATTGTCTTCGTCGCACAGCTCAAGAAGGAGAAGAGGAATTCGATCAGGATGCCAGAGAGTTTGTGGAGCGTGACTTTTATATGGACGATGGATTAAGATCTGTGCCATCCCCAGAGATGGCGATTGATCTACTGAAAAGAACACAAGACATGCTGGCCGAGTCTAACTTGAAGTTGCATAAATTGGCCTCAAACCGCAAGGAAGTTATGAGCGCCTTCCCATCAGAGGATTACACCAACTCATTTAAAGAACTGGACCTAGGCACCAGCTCACTTCCTATGCAACGCAGTCTCGGCTTGCTTTGGAATCTAGACACAGACTGCTTCACTTTCCACATCCAAGAGGATGAAAGGCCTTACACCCGACGGGGACTGCTGGCAGTAGTAAACAGTCTGTATGATCCCCTGGGGTTTGTGGCCCCTATCACAGTTCAAGGCAAAATGCTACTAAGAGAGCTGACAGAAAATGCTACTGACTGGGATGTGCTCTTACCCTCGAGCAAATAAAAGGTATGGGAGGAATGGAGAGACTCCTTGCAACAACTGCAGCATGTTCAAGTTCCAAGAAGCTATGGGCCCACATCGTTGTCAGAAGCCCAGTTCAAAGAGCTCTGTGTGTTTTCCGACGCTTCAGAGAAAGTGATAGCAGCGGTTGCTTACATCAAAATAACTGACCCACATGGACATCTGTCATACAAGATTCATCGCAGGCAAAGCAAGGCTGGTGCCACAACCAGAGCACACTATACCTCATCTGGAACTCTGTGCAGCCGTTCTGGCTGTGAACATGATGGAAACTATTACATCAGAGATTGCTATCAAATTTGATGAAATTGTCTTTTACACGGATAGTCGAGTGGTCCTTGGCTATATTAATAATGAAAATCGCAGATTCCATGTGTACGTGAGCAACCGTGTGCAGAGAATCCGCAAAAGCACCAATCCAGAACAATGGCATTACGTAAACTCGCAGCATAATCCAGCAGATGTGGCAACACAACCCGTAGCACCCGCTAAACTGCAGGACAAGATCAGGTTCAGCGGACCAGCATTCTTGCGACATCCAAGAGCAGAGACATGCCCTAGAGAGAACTTTGCACTCGTTGACCCCGACGGAGATTCAGAAGTCCGTCCTCAAGTAACAGTGTTGCATTTTCGGACTGGAGTCGTCTGATCACAGCGATGGGAAAGCTGATTCATATCGCACAGTCATATAAGCAGGGCCAAAGCAACACTTCACAGGCATGCAAAGGATGGCAATGTTGTAAACTCCCTCTCAGCTGATACAATGCTTCAGAGCACAGAAGTCGTCATACCAGAAGTACAACAGGTAAATTATGCTGATGAGGGGCAGTGTCTCAGAGAGAACAAACCACTTGCCAGTTCTAGCCCAGAGATCAAAACTTGATCCCTTCATAGAACTGAGGGGTCTGTTGAGGGTCGGAGGCCACCTGGTCAATGCAGATCTAAGTGCTGAAGAAAAGAGGCCCCTCATCATACCTGGTAGAAGCCATGTAGCATTACTTCTAACACGTTCATGAACGGACGCAGCATCAGGGCCGCCACTTTACAGAGGGAGCGATAAGATCTGCCGGTTATTGGATAATAGGAGACAAAAGATGCATGAACAGTCTTATCCATTCCTGCGTTACATGCCGCAGGCTCAGGAGGAGCAGTGAGACTCAAAAGATGGCGGATCTGCCCTCTGACAGGCTCAGCGCAGTTCCCCCCTTCACAAATGTGGGTCTGGATGTGTTTGGCCCTTGGTCCGTTTCGGCTCGCAAGACTAGGGGCGGCTATGCAGAAAGTAAAAGATGGGCAGTACTATTCACATGCCTAAGTATCAGAGCTGTCCATATAGAAGTGATCGAGTCCCTTGATAATGCTGCCTTCATCAATGCCTTAAGGAGGTTTCTAGCCATCCGGGGTCCTGTGAAACGTATCCGCTCTGATAGAGGGACAAATTTCATTGGAGCCTGTAAAGGTTTAGCTAATGCTAAAACTTGACTCGCTGGGGCCCAGGTCAGGGAGCAGACAGTATGGCTTAACCAACTGTCTGCTTGCCGTCTCACGTCGCAGAATACACAAAATGTACAACATGTAGTAATCCGTTCTCCCAAACATCACAAAATAGAGACTGTGTCTGTCCCCCGGATTAGCAAACATAAAATAATGCGTAAACCTCTTGAAAGTAATTTAATAAACGTTAAACAAACTAAACATGAACAAAATACAGATAATCAACTGTTACGACTCGGATTGCTAAATATTAGATCTCTCTCTAATAAAGCACTTTTTGTTAACGATATGATAACAGATCATAAAATAGACATGCTCTGTTTGACAGAAACATGGCTAAAACCAGATGATTATATTGCTTTAAATGAATCTGTCCCCCAAGATTATTATTATAAACACGAGCCTCGTCTAAAAGGCAGAGGGGGAGGTGTCGCAGCACTTTACAATAACTCTCTTAGCATTTCCCAGAAGTCGAACTCTAAATATAATTCTTTTGAAGTCATGGTTCTTCATGTTTCAACACCTAATACTAAAGATAAAACTCTTTTTAAATTGATTCTAGCTATTGTATATAGGCCTCCAGGGCACCACACAGATTTTATTAAAGAATTTGGTGGGTTCTTATCAGAACTAGTACTGGCCGCAGATAGACTCCTTGTCGTTGGTGACTTTAACATCCACGTAGATAACGTTACAGATGCCTTAGGAATGGCTTTCAAAGACACTCTTAACTCCATGGGCATTAGTCAACATGTGTCAGGACCCACTCACCTTCGTAATCATACTTTAGATTTAATACTGTCTTACGGTATAAATGTGGACGACGTTAAAATCCTTCAGCAGAGTGAAGACATTTCGGATCATTATCTGGTATTATGTTTGCTTCACTGGCCTACGGCTGCAAATAAAACTCATTGTTACAAATATGGTAGAACAATAACTTCAACTACCAAAGATGCGTTTCTCGATAATCTGCCCGAATTGTCTCAAATCATGAGAAATAACGTTGAAGATCTTGACATTACCACTGAAAATTTTAATTCCACCTTCTCGGTAACGCTAGACAAAGTTGCTCCACTACGTTTAAAGAAGATTAAAAATGGCAGCCCCACACCGTGGTATAATGAACACACTCAGGCTCTAAAGAAAGCGGCCCGAAAAATGGAGCGCAACTTTAAGAAAACTAAATTAGAGGTATTTCGTACAGCATGGAAGGATAGTATTCGAAAATACAGGAAAGCCCTAATAACTTCTAGATCCGCCTACTTTTCATCACTAATAGAAGAAAACCAGCACAACCCTAGGTTTTTATTTAACACGGTGGCTAAATTAACAAAAAATAAATCGTCAGTGACTTCTGATCCTGTATATCAGCATAGCAGTGATGAATTTATGAACTACTTCACATATAAAATCCAAGATATTAGAGAAAAAATTATAACAATGCAATCAGAAGTGAAACCCGCTGAACAAACTAACTACAGCGCCCTTAAGGAGAAAATGCAATTATTTTATACCGTAGATCAAGATGAGCTGTCTAAAATTATTAGATCATCTAAATCAACAACATGCATACTAGACCCTATACCTACAAATCTACTGAAAGAGATGCTCCCAGAAATTATAGATCCTCTTCTTGGTATTATTAACTCATCTCTGACATTAGGACATGTGCCTAAAGCATATAAGGTGGCTGTTATAAGGCCCCTTGTCAAAAAACCCCAACTCGACCCTAGAGAACTAAGGAACTACAGGCCTATATCGAATCTACCTTTCATATCTAAAGTTCTGGAAAAAGTAGTTTCAACTCAATTATGCTCCTTCCTCCAAAGGAATGACATCAATGAAGAATTCCAGTCTGGATTTAGAGCATGTCACAGTACAGAGACTGCTTTGATCAGAGTTACAAATGATCTGCTATTGGCGTCTGACCGAGGTTGTATCTCGTTATTGGTGCTGCTAGACCTTAGTGCTGCATTCGATACCATTGACCACAGCACACTCCTACATAGACTCGAAAATTATGTCGGCATTAAGGGAATAGCTTTGAAATGGTTTAAATCTTATTTATCCGACCGTTTTCAATTTGTAGCAATAAACAATGAGGTGTCACGCAAATCGCAAGTCCAGTACGGTGTACCACAGGGCTCAGTCTTAGGGCCTCTGCTCTTCGCATTATACATGCTACCTCTAGGAGATATAATAAAGCGACACGGAGTTAGCTTTCACTGTTATGCTGATGATACTCAACTTTATATTTCCTCGAAGCCTCATGAAACACAGCAGTTCCATCGAATAATGGAATGCATAGTCGATATAAAAAACTGGATGAGTAACAACTTTTTATTACTGAACTCGGACAAAACGGAAGTGTTACTTATTGGACCGAAAACTGCTATAAGTAACAACCAAGAATACTGTTTAACTATTGACGGATGTTCCATAAAACCCTCGTCGTCAGCAAAGAATCTTGGCGTTCTATTCGATAGTAATCTGTCATTTGAGAGCCACGTCGCCAACACCTGTAAAATTGCGTTTTTCCATCTTAAGAATATATCTAAACTACGTCATATGCTGTCAATCTCAGATGCAGAGAAGTTAATTCATGCATTCATGACATCAAGACTAGATTACTGTAATGCACTGTTAGGTGGTTGCCCTGCAGGCTTATTACAAAAACTCCAATTGGTCCAAAACGCGGCAGCTCGAGTTCTTACACGTACAAAAAAGTATGAACATATTAGCCCGGTTCTGTCAACCTTGCACTGGTTACCTATAAAGCATCGCGTTAACTTTAAAATCTTGCTTATTACCTATAAAGCCCTACATGGTTTAGCTCCTCAGTACTTGAATGAACTCCTTTTGTATTACAGTCCTTCACGTGCATTACGCTCTCAGGCGTCCTGTCAGTTGGTAATACCTAGAATTTCAAAATCAAGTGCAGGTGGTAGATCCTTTTCCTATCTAGCGCCTAAACTTTGGAATAGTCTTCCCTGCACTGTCCGGGAGGCAGACACACTCTGTCAGTTTAAATCTAGACTAAAGACGCATCTTTTTAATCTTGCATACACTACTCTTCCATAATATAAATCTTCAGAGGGTTTAGGCTGCATTAGTTAGATCAACCGGAACCAAAAACACAACTGATGTACTTGTTGCATCAAAGAGTACAGAACAGTACTCTACTCTCAGCCAGTCTTGTCTCATTGTTCCAAGGTTACCACAGCGAGCAGGATGCAGTTCATGGCCTGACCTGATGGTAGAGCGGAGAATGGGAAGTGGGGACCTGACAAGAGCTGAGATGATAGAGCTGGATAAAGAAGGACGCGGTCTCTTGACATGTCTTCACCACAAAATTTCAAATGCTATTAGATTATTAATGATAATCTTAAACTATAATTTATTTTATTATTAAGTTTATTTATTTTATTTAGCCTTGTTGTGCAAGTTCTCTGGAGCTTGTGCAGAGGCAGCAGCTTTTGCCAGAGGGGAACTGGAATCCCCTGGTTGGGCCTGGGTTCTCCTGAGGTTTTTTTTCTCGATTAGAGTTTTGGGTTCCTCGCCACCGTTTGCATACTGTTTTTGCACTATCTGCCTGACCGGGGGGGCTGCTTTAGAATCTTAAAGTTTTACTTAATTAATATTGCATATAGGAATTTATTATCTGTTATATTTGACCTGTGCTTCTCTCTCCTTTATCCTAAATGTGTGCTCTCACTGAGCGTGTGTGTGTGTGCGTACTTGTCTGTGTACGTACGTGTGTGTGTGTGTGTGTGTGTGTGTGTGTGTTGGTGTGTGTGCGTGTTGTGTGTGTGGAGTGTTTTGTGTGTGGGTGTGTCTGTCTTCTGTGTTTTCAACCTTTTCTTGTTTTTGCAGGTACAACTTTGATTGTTTTGCTTGTAGTCAATGTGTCTCATGTACAGCTGCTTTGTAACAATGAAATTGTAAAAGCGCTATATAAATAAAGTTGAGTTGAGTAAAGACTTGCAGATCCCTTCCAACATTGATGAAAAGGCAGTGAAACAGTTTCTGTCAGACCACAGTTGCATATGGACATTCAACCCTCCTCATGCTTCACACATGGGCGGTACATGGGAGAGGATGATTGACATTGCTCGCAAGATCTTGGATTCGATGCTGCTTCAGATGAAATCCTCCAAACTCACACACGAGGTACTCTCCACTTTCATGGCTGAAGTCTCAGCTATCATGAACAACAGACCGCTGATACCTGTATCAACCGACCCAGCAAACACTTTCATTTTAACACCTGCCACGCTACTAACCCAAAAGACTGGAGCTAGCTCAATTCCACCCGGGGACTTTGGGAAGCCTAACCTGTACAAGCAGCAATGGCGTATGGTGCAAAGTCTTGCGAATACTTTCTGGTACCGATGGCGGAAAGAGTACCTGTCAACACTACAACATCGACGAAAATGGCATCGGCAACAACCTAACATTTCCAAAGGATGTGTAGTTCTGCTTAAGGATTCGCAATCGAAACAAAACCAGTGGCCCCTGGGCATTGTGACAGAAACTTACCCCAGCCAAGACGGGCAAGTCCAAAAGGTACAAGTAAGGATCATTGGGAAAGGCGGGCCAAAACTGTTCCTGAGACCATTCACTAAATACCAGACGGGGAGTGTCCTGTTTCCTATGAACAGTTTGCATACGGGTTTGATAATAATAGTAGTTTAGTGACCTCTTCTGTTCAAAGTTGGATACTGCATGTTATTTGTCTAAGTCCCTATGTGATGACATCATTTATGTGAGCCTAGTGTCAGCAGCAGTCTAGGATGCGGTCATCACTATCATTTCTCCTCAATTTAAGTTGTTCCGAGGCACATTCGGTATGTAATACTGCTGCATTATATTATCCACGATAGTATATTTTGTTTTAATATGTCTTTAGATACCAGAAAGGTTGTTTATTTTATATATTTGGGAAACTGTTCTAGCTAACGCTATTATAGCGGATACTGACTATGTACCATGCAAATAGCCTGTATTTCTCTTACGTGAGCATGTTATCGATTATTGTATGCTTAGAATTCTCTATTTGTATTTTAAAGTTTTACGTTATCCCATGACAGTAAAGCATTCAAAATTATTCTCTTGAGTCTGTTGTTATTGGAGGCGTTATCTGACTGTCGAGTCGAGCAAGGCATTTGACTCAAAGGGCAGAACAGCCCCTACTACTGTTTTTATCCTTCTCATTATTTTACCTTGACAAATAGTGTCCATTTAATCTGATAAATCTCATTTTTGTCATTTATTTAGTCTAATTCTAGTCCTTTGATATGTCACAGCAGGTATTAATATCACAACCAGCTGTAAGTCAATGAAAGGGCCTGTTTTTGCATTCAAGATATGCTTTCAAGTGTCGCAGTACAAACAGATTTCTTGTTTGTTCGTTTTAAAAGCCATATGTTGCACAGCAGTGAAATCTGTCAAATTATTGATTGCTCTTTTCAACAATAGGATCAGTTCTAGACTTGAAAATAAACATTGCCTTCACGTGTTTTAAGTTAAAATGTTATTGTTGGTTTCCGTTGAGTGTAGTGAATTGTCATGTTATTGGACTTGTGGGGTGCTAATTATGTCGTACATAGTTAACATCAATAACATATTAGTTGATTATAAAGGTCCAGTGTATGAAATATAGCGGTGTCTAGAGGTGAGGTTGCAAAATGCAACCAACGGCTCACTCCACCCCTCCCGTTTGAAGCACAACTGCGGCTCTCACAGGACAAAGATGTCATCACGTTTTCGCTGCTTTGCCGAAGGAGATAAAGTATTTACGAAACGTGCTCTGTAGAGCAGTTTGTCCGTTTAGGGCTACTGTAGAAACAACATGGCGAATTCCATGTAAGGGACTCGCAGTGTATGTAGATAGAAATAGCTCATTCTAAGGTAATAAAAACATAACACTTCATTATGTAAGGTCTCAATACACCTCTGAAGATATAGTTATATGTATATATTATATTGCATTTCTGTCAATAGATCCTCCAAAAAAATGCACATCCGACCTTTAAGGAAACGTGTGTGAATAGAATAAGTCATAAATAATTTTGAGCCATACACAAGTAGACCAAATGTAAAAATGTCTTCTTTTTAAATACAGTAAATTGATTATTTGAATACAATGTTGGGATTTGGATGTGCTATACAGTACGTCTTCCACTTTTTTTGCATAAATTGTATGACAAGCCATCCAGTCATTGCAGATTTCTCTGTACTTGAGACAGAAAGCATTAATTCTTTCAGTTAAATCCACCAGACTAGACTCTGTTATGGTTGGTTGTAATCACATCCTTACATCTGTCACCATTCCACTTTAACTCTACACACATCTTTAACTCTACACACAATGCATCTCCATTGAAACACCTCTTATAACCTTTGTATTTAGTATATATCTAAAGTCCATTTTATTTTTAAAGGTGGAAAAGCAGCGAGCTGACTTGAACCGTGAACTGGACGACCTGACTGACAGACTGGAGGAAGCAGGTGGGGCCACGGCCTCTCAGGTAAAACACTATGGTACTTTAATATACAGTATATACACCATAGTAGGGAAATAAATATCATTTTTGTATCTCTGGTATCTCTGGCCAAGCTGAAGTTCACCTGTGGCTTGAGGCTGGTTTAGGGTGTCTCCCGGCCTGGAATTGGTACTTCTTTGTTTTCACATTGGTTCTGTCTTTCTCTGTGCAGATGGAAATGAATAAGAAACGTGAGGCGGAGCTACAGAGGCTCAGAAGGGAACTTGAAGACTCCTCGGTGCAGGCAGAGGCGGTCGTGGCCGCTCTGAGGAAGCGTCACAGCGATGCCCTGGCCGAACTGGGAGAGCAGTGCGAGGGCCTGCAGAGAACACGAGCCAAACTGGAAAAGGAGAAACAGAGCCTCAGACTGGAGGTGGACGACTTGGCGGCTTCATTCGACACCCTACAGAAGGCCAAGGTCGACTACACTGAACAAATTAAATCCCATTTTTGAGTCGTTTTGGGAGTAAAGTTCTTCCAAGAAAGACTGAACAAGTGTAAGGTGGTCTGCTGGTCTCCTTGACTGGTGAGACTGGCCTGCTTTGGTGCAGACTGCAGGCTGGCTGGGTTAAAGTTACTTCACAACGAAAATTCAATTATTTCATTATTTACTCCCCTTTATGTTGTTTTAAAACAACCAGATAAAAAAATAAATATTTATATACAGTATATAAACAGTATATATATATATATATATATATACAGTATATACAGTATATATATATATATATATATATATAGGCTGTACTTTTTTGATGGAAGCGACACGGAGTTAGCTTTCACTGTTATGCTGATGATACTCAACTTTATTTTTCCTCGAAGCCTCATGAAACACAGCAGTTCCATCGAATAATGGAATGCATAGGCGATATATAAAACGGGATGTTTGTGAATTTATGAATTGTTTTGAATTTACGAATCTGATTTTGTGAATGTGAATTGTGCTGTGCATTTATGAATTGTGTTTTGTAAATTTGTAAAACTGGATGAGTAACAACTTTTTATTACTGAGCTCGGACAAAACAGAAGTGTTACTTATTGGACCGAAAACTGCTATAAGTAACAACCAAGAATACTGCTTAACTATTGACGGATGTTCCATAAAACCCTCATCGTCAGCAAAGAATCTTGGCGTTCTATTCGATAGTAATCTGTCATTTGAGTGCCACATCGCCAACACCTGTAAAATTGCATTTTCCATTTTAAGAGTATATCTAAACTACATCATATGCTGTCAATGTCAGATGCAGAGAAGTTAATTCATGCATTCATGACATCAAGACTAGATTACTGTAATGCACTGTTAGGTGGTTGCCCTGCAGGCTTATTACAAAAACTCCAACTGGTCCAAAACGCGGCAGCTCGAGTTCTTACACGTACAAAAAAGTATGAACATATTAGCCCAGTTCTGTCAACCTTGCACTGGTTACCTATAAAGCATCGCATTAACTTTAAAATCTTGCTTATTACCTATAAAGCCCTACATGATTTAGCTCCTCAGTACTTGAGTGAACTCCTCTTGTATTACAGTCCTTCACGTGCATTATGCTCTCAGGCGTCCTGTCAGTTGGTAATACCTAGAATTTCAAAATCAAGTGCAGGTGGTAGATCCTTTTCTTATTTAGCACCTAAACTTTGGAATAGTTTTCCCTGCACTGTCCGGGAGGCAGACACACTCTGTCAGTTTAAATCTAGACTAAAGACGCATCTTTTTAAACTTGCATACACTACTCTTCCATAATATAAATCATCTGAGGGTTTAGGCTGCATTGGTTAGATCAACCGGAACCAAAAACACAACTGATGTACTTGTTGCATCAAAGAGTACAGAACAGTACTCTACTCTCAGCCAGTCTTGTCTCATTGTTCCAAGGTTACCACAGTGAGCAGGATGCAATTCATGGCCAGACCTGATGGTAGAGCAGAGAATGGAAAGCGGTGACCTGACAAGAGCTGAGATGATAGAGCTGGATAAAGAAGGACGCGGTCACTTGACACGTCTTCACCACAAAATTTCAAATGCTATTAGATTATTAATGATAATCTTAACTATAAACTATAATTTACCTTATTAGTAAGTTTATTTATTTTTATTTAGCCTTGTTGTGCAAGCTCTGTGGAGCTTGTGCAGAGGCAGCAGCTTTTGCCAGAGGGAAAGTGGAATCCCCTGGTTGGGCCTTTTTTTAAAGTTTTTTTTTTCTCGATTAGAGTTTTGGGTTCCTCGCCACCGTTTGCATACTGTTTTTTGCAGTACTTGCCTGGCCGGGGGGGCTGCTTTAGAATTTTAAAGTTTTACTTAATTAATATTGCATACAGGAATTTATAGTCTGTTATATTTGACCTGTGCTTCTCTCTCCTTTATCTTAAATGTGTGCTCTCACTGTGTGTGCATCCGTGTGTGTGTGCGTGTGTGTGTGTGTGTGTGTGTGTGTGTGTGTCTGTGTCTATGTGTGTTAGTACGTGTGCATATTGTGTGTGTGGAGTGTCTGTATGTGGGTATGTCTGTCTTCTGTGTATTCACCTTTTTCTTGTTTTTACAGGTACAACTTTAATTGTTTTGCTTATAGTCAATATGTCTCATGTACAGCTGCTTTGTAACAATGAAAATTGTAAAAAGCACTATATAAATAAAGTTGAGTTGAGAGTTGAGTTGAGAAGTCTCCTCTTAGGATGAGCTAATATAGGACTATTTTTAATAATTTGATTTATACCAAAGAAATAATTTAGGACCCATAAAAGATCTACAGTATGTAAATCGAGTTTGAGAGATGTTCGGCTCTTTTTGTTTGATCTCATCCCAGGCCTTTCATTTGGTTTGTGCAGTTTGTACCAGCAAACAGCACAGATGAACTGCAGGGCCACTGATCAAAGCTAATGTCATACTGTATGATCATGTGTAACTTCAGGCATCCACTGACACACAGCTGAAGAAACTAGAAGACTTACTGTCTGAGGCCGGCTGTAGGAATGAGGACCTGCAGAAAGCTCTGAATGAGGTTACTGCTGCTAAGAACAGGCTCACAGGTGAGAAAACTTCTCACGCTGATACTTATTAGTGTTTCAGTTATTACTAGAGATGCACGATACTACATTTCTCCATAGAAATCTGCCAATATCGATTCTAAAGATTAAATTAATATTTCTTAACTTTCTGAATATTCATCCATATAATGATCATGACATCAAACTGGTAATGTTTCTTAACATTTTCTAAATTCATTGCATTTCCCTGTCCTCTTTTGATTGACAAGATGTATTGGCCCTGATCATTGACTGTTTTGAAACTATGGGCCGTAATAGCCAATAGTGTAAAAAATTACTTTTATCGACAGAAACCGATTATTGGTCAATATACAGGGATGCACATAAGTGGTGCGCATGCTCGACCAAAATTAAAAATGCGCTCTGTAAGTAAGTTTAGAACGCTCATTTGCGTACTGACATGGTTGAAACCTTTTGATGCACAATCACTGTTTTAGACGACTAAATGTAATACTGGATAAGATTTCCGTTCGTACTGAATGCTGCCAAATCTACTGATATCTCGTTTGTTCCCGGTGATAAACGGGACCTGGGTGTAAATGATGAAAAACGGAGTATTGGTAGCTCCGCCTTTGTTGGTTCTCCTTTCGTTACTAGAGAAGCACGCGGCACGCGCTGCCTCTGTGAATGTCTGGAACTGCGCTGCGCTGCACTGCACGTCAACCAAAACACCGCTTCTCTTAAACTTTCTAAAAGGACAAGCTGTTTATACTTGACACTTGCAAGCAGCTTGTGTTTCTCTATGCTATACTCGATCCTAGATCCGCACCGCAAGTCTCCATGTGCGTTCGCAAGTGCACTTCCCAGCAACCTGCCAAAAACCAAAAAGGTTGTCGTTTTAGGTTTCAAAATTGGTGTTGAAAATTAATATTTACTAATGTAATGTAACCGAGCGTTTGTGTAGGTTCGCCTGAAACTTGCATTAATAAAATAAGAAACGGATGCTCTGGGTCTGGTCCAAAACTCTTCTCCTTTATTTGTCGAGACCACATGTAATTCAACAGCACTCTAGTTCTTAGTGCGCATGCCCACCCCGCCAGCTACGGCGAGCCCCGAGGGGAAAACGGTATTGCACACACACACATACTACAATGCAAATGCACTCAGTATTACCAAATAAAACACTCAAATAAAATCTGTTACATATGTCCCCCCTCCAGAATAAACGTCCTCGTTTATATTCAAGAACAATAAAGCATAGAAACATACATGGCCAATACCAATAACAACTCAATGCACATTTTATAAGTAGTGCCCATTACATGAACCGAACACAGCAGTGAAACATGACACCACGAGAATAATGTAAGGCACCTTTTTTTTTAAACTGGAAAACACATTTCAAACAGTGCTATGCATAGAACAAACCCTGAATGTGAGCACCTACTATGAGCATAACATTTACCTCAATACATAACAAAGTCACTGAAACGGCCAGGAGGTTTTAAAATCCTCCCAGTCCTACCCACATGAGGTTCTGACCTCTTTAATGAACACAAGTCACCAGGTGAAACCCTCAGGTCTCTCTGAGGAGACACACACTCAAATCCATCTGAGGTGCCAGCCTCCAGAGAGGAGGACGTTGGCAGAGAACAGGGCACGTTAGAGAAAGTCTGGTTATTCGGCAGCGAAGGAATAGGTAACGTATAAGGCCGCAGCCTATTATAATGCACTACCTGCGCTCGCTCCTCAGAGTCCAAAGAATTGACTATCTGATACGTTAGTCCCCGTTCACCACATGAATCCACAACTTTTACAATTGTGTACGGCCCCTTCCAATGGGGTGCCAGTTTCATGCGACTTTCCACAGGATTGTTCAGCCACACCATAGCACCCACAGTATAAGGCTGGTGACGCACTCCTTCGTCATGGTACATTTTCTGACGGTCATGAGCTGCCTCGCTATGCATGCGTGCACCGCTAAAGGCAGAGTCCAGCTTTTTCAGCAACGAAGCAACAAAGTCAGCATAGGATACTGTCATCTGCGAGTCAAGAGCACGTGTAGGTAACAGAACATCAGCCGGCACCCGTGCCTCCCGACCGTGAGTCAAAAAGTATGGTGTGAAATGAGTGCTGGAGTGGGGTGACGTGTTATAAGCAAAAGCAACATGTTTCACATACTCATCCCATTCTCCACCATGGGTCAGAAGTGTCTTAGCCAACTGATCAATCAGTGTCCGATTGAAGCGTTCCACCATACCATCCGATTTTGGGTTGTAGGGAGTGGTATGCGTTTTGTTGATGTTCATCAAGTGGCAAAGGCTCTGGATCACCTGCGCCTCAAACTGGCGACCCTGGTCTGAATGCAAAGTCTCTGGAACACCGTGAATAAGAACATAGTCCTCAAACAGACAGTGTGCAACAGTCTGTGCGGTCTGATTAGGCAATGCATACAAATTGACAAATTTAGTAAAGTAGTCCTCCACAACCAGCACATAACGATTACCTTTAGAGGTTGTAGGCAGCTCTAAAATGTCCATAGCCACCCTCTCAAATGGCCGAACAGTTTGGGAACCGCCCATAGGTGCTCGGTGGGAAGGAACTGGACCGCGACGGGTCTGGCATGCCTTGCATTGCTCACACCACGCTCTGATGTCCCTGTACATAGAAGGCCAGTAGCTGAATTTTCTTGCCCGCTCCCATACTCGTTCAGCTGAAAAATGCGCAGAGGCTGGGGCCCCATGCAACTGCAAGAGCATGTCAGAAATCATAGCAGAAGGAACAACAATTTGGATCCGGGGCTCACCCGTAAGAAAACAGATGACACAACGGCACAAGAGTCCATCAATCATAGTGAGACGACTGAACTCAGTCCAAAATTTTCTTAAGCTCTGAGTGGCTCCTTTTATCTGTCTCCTTGCCGGTCTTTGCAAAAGCTTCACCCAGCTCAACACAGTTCTGATGTCAGGATCAGCCTGCTGCAAAGCCCTAATGTCAGATGTGGTAAAAGACAGGGACTTTAGAGCAACCATGCAATCAGAAATGTCCGGTGAGTTTGCCGTAGTCACTCCCTCAGGAGGATCAACACCATCAGAGGAACATGGAATGTCAGTACTTGTTTGATTTGAACTCACCACATTAACTTCCAACACCTCTTCACCACCAGACTCCACTGCACCCCAGTCGGGTGTTACAGGGCGCCGTGAAAGGGCGTCTGCATTCTTATGCTGATTCCCCTCCTTGTGCACGATGACCCAATTCAGTGGATCGAGCTCCATAATCCATCGCCCTCTCCTTCCTGTCGGGTCATCCTCAATAGACATACGCCGCAGAGCTAACAGGGGTCGGTGGTCTGTGATAATGGTAAAAGAAGCAAGTCCGATGTAGTGTCGGAACTCTCTCACAGCCCACACAATGGCCCACAGCTCCCGATCAAAAGTAGACCAACGCCTCTGTGTGGCATTCAACGCCCGACTGACATATGCGACCACATGTTCGAGGCCATCCCTATCCTGAGCCAGCACCGCACCGACAGCCACGTTGGATGCATCGGAGATGACTTTGAATGGCACATGAAAGTCAGGCAGTATCACTACAGGCTCAGATGACAACACATTTTTAAGGAAGTTGAAAGACTGGTCACATTCAGAAGTCCATACAAAGGTAGCATTCTTCCCAACGAGTTGGTTCAATGGAGCTGCGTGCTTAGAGAAGTCTCTGACAAAACGACTGTAATAGGAACTTAGTCCCACAAATGCCCTAACCTCTGATGGAGATTGGGGAACTGGCCAATTTCGAACCTTCTCAGTGTTCCGTGGATCAGGCTGAAGTCCCTTTCGAGAAATAACATGGCCCAGAAAAACAACATGATCTCTGGCAAGGTGGCATTTTTCCGGGTTCAGTCTCAATCCTGCAGACTGAATTCTTGAAAACACTTCCGTAAGGCTAGACAGGTGTTTCTCGAATGATTTGCTGTAAATTAAAATATCGTCAAGATATACCATGCAGACGTGCCATGGGAGTCCCCTCAGGATCAGCTCCATTAGACGATGGAACGTCGCAGGGGAATTAGAGAGGCCCATTGGCATGGATCGCCACTGATAGAGCCCCTGTCCCGTCGTGAATGCTGTCTTTTCTCTGTCTTCTTCGGCTACTTCCACCTGCCAGTAGCCGTTAGAAAAATCCAGTGTGCTGAACCACACAGCGCCTGACAATGCATCCAGAGTATAGTCCACGCGGGGTAGGGGGTGAGAATCTTTCACAGTCACACTGTTCAAGCGTCTATAGTCGATACAAAATCGCCACGCGCCACATTTCTTTTTTACCAAGACCACTGGCGATGCCCAAGAGCTGCAGCTCTCCTCAATGACACCCTCTTCCAGCAGACTAGCCACTTGTCTCTCTATTTCAGCACGTTTTTCAGGAGATACCCGATATGCGCGTTGCTTGATAGGAGTCTGCTCTCCAGTTCTGATGTAATGTTTAATTAAGTTGCATTTTCCGGTATTTTTCTCAGAGGAGCTGAAGATATCATTGTATTCCAGCAGCAATGCTGAGAGTTCCGCTTTCTCAGTTTCTGAAATAGGTGACTTTTCCAACGATACAGGGGGGACGACCCCAGATGCAGTTGTTGCAGCTACCTCAACTGGGGCATGAAGCAGTTGAATGTCAGTGTCATCAACAGAATAGAACTCACCCAGGTGCGTACCTTCTTTCAGTAAAATGTCCTGTCCAGTAGGGTTCAAAACCCGAGCTTTTGTCAGTCCATCGTGAACAATGGTTACTGTGTGAGCCACCACTAAGCTGAAAGAATCTGCCACATTAGGTTCCAAATAGCCATCAAAGTCGCTAGACCAATGAGTCACATAAGGAGAGGATACCTTAACAGGTACAACTGACTCACTGAGGGGCATTAAGGTCATTGTGGTCGCCAGGGACACATTGCAGCAAAGTGGAACAAAGTCTTTGTTGGTGAGGAGAGGAACTGAAATGTCCCAGAGTTGTAACTTAGCTCGGCTGAGTTCTAACGAGGCGTGATTTTTCAACAGAAAGTCCCACCCCAACAACACAGACTGTGTGGTTTCCCTCAACACGTGAAATACATGCTGCCATGATTCAGTCCCCAGCTGAAATGTTAATGTCATGGTGCCCAGTGTGTCCAGGATCTGTCCATTCACGGCTTGAGCCGCCACATAATCTTTTTTCAGAGGGCGATTGCGAAGTACTGGAATTGACATGCAAAACTCTGCACTAATGAGCGACACACTGGAACCGGAATCCACTAACATTTGAACCTCCACGCCTTCAATTACTCCTCTCACATAAGACACCAGCAGGTCTTGGTTGGTGTTCGTGACTTCATCAGTATCTTTGGAAATTGAATTACTGGTAGTAGTGTTGTCAATTCGAGGGCCCATGGGCAATATAGCTGGCGTTTGGGCCACAACATCAGCTACAGTCCGTTTCCCGGCCCACTACATCGTTCCCCTGCGCCAGGAGACATAAAACGTTCGCCACGCTTCCTTGAGTCATCCTCATAGCTGTACCTTCGGCGTGGACTGGGGCTAGGGCTGCGTCTTGAAGAAAACTGCACAGAGTATGAGTCCTTGGAATCACGATAATCTGTGCCCGACTTATACTTTTCACTGTGTTGGTATGATTGTCTCTCTGGTGAACGGCCTCTCCGTGCACTGTCAAAGACACGTGACTGGCATCCCCGGCCACCACAGTAGCACTGACACATTCCATTAGACTGAGAGTCACACTCCCCATTGCTCTAGAGCTCGCTTTGGTTCTCAATTTTTGGTTCTCCTCTCCCAAACGTCTCAGTTCCATTCTTATCTCTTTCATTTCTTCTGCTAATTTATCTACTGCTCTGTAAAGTCCAACATTATCCTTTCCAGAGTGAACAGCAGCCACTGCCCCTTCCTCACTAATACTGTGAGCAGCATTAACAGTCATATAATCAGTCTTTATCGACTCTCTAGCATTTTCGCACCGACCTGCAATTGTGACGGCTTCCTCTAAATCCGTAGCTCCTTGTTCCTGACATTTTGTTCTGAGAACCGGGTCTAAACCAGCCAAGAAACGACGAAAATTTTCTTCTTTTTGAGCCTTGTCGCCATATTCAGGAAAAGCTTCGTCAACCAACCTGCTGATCTCAGCCGCATACACCTCCAAACTTTCCCGCGGAGCTCGAGGGCGGGCCGAAAGGCTGGCTCTGAAGCGATCCATAAACTGTCTTTGTCCGAATGCCTCTTTGAGTTTCTCTTTCGCAGCTGTGTAATCCGCCTGAACGGCACCGGGAAGGCTGTCCCACAGCAGAAACGCTGCGTTGCTCAGACGTGTCGGTAGAATTCTCGCCAACTCGTAACTATGAAACACCGTCGTCATCCTCCGTGAGCGCTCTGACCGCGACCTTGAACTGATGCGCCCAGCATAGAAAACTCTGCCTCTCATCACCGGAGAACGGCGGCGGCAGCTCAATCCTAATGTGTCTGCTGCTTTTGTCACCATCCCGTCTCGGGTGGAAATCAAACTCCTCTTTACACCACATCCTTGAAGCTTTGACCACGCGCACCCTCACTTTCTAAAACTTTTGGAGCTAAACTAACTAGTTAAACACCCGTCACGCCACTCTCCCACGAACGCAAAAAAACAAACAAAACCGCTGCCACCAATGTAACCGAGCGTTTGTGTAGGTTCGCCTGAAACTTAAATATATTAATAAATTAATAAAATAAGAAACGGATGCTCTGGGTCTGGTCCAAAACTCTTCTCCTTTATTTGTCGAGACCACATGTAATTCAACAGCACTCTAGTTCTTAGTGCGCATGCCCACCCCGCCAGCTACGGCGAGCCCCGAGGGGAAAACGGTATTGCACACACACACATACTACAATGCAAATGCACTCAGTATTACCAAATAAAACACTCAAATAAAATCTGTTACAGTAAAAAGAAAAACAATAAGAAATACATTATCAATGTATTTTAAGTGTACTTTAAAGTAATATACATATAGTATTATCCCACTTTATTATTTTGTTTATTGTTCATTAAAAAGTAACTTTTTTACTTTTATTTTTAATAGGTAAATATAATTTGTCACACTATGTGCAATGTGAGCACCAAACCAAATCTCCAGGTGCTCTCTTGAGAACCATATAGAAAAACTTACGTGCACCCCTGTCAATATATCTGTGCCGTGCATCTCTAGTTATTACAACTACAAAAGAAATTCCAGCGAAGTTAGAATCTAAAAAATAATTACAAAAATGTCTCTGCAGCTGAAAATAATGATCTTACGAGGCAGATGGAAGAAGCCGAGAACAAGGGAAGTCATCTCAGTCGAACAAAAAGTCTCTTGATGACCCAGCATGAGGAACTCAAGAAGCAGTATGATGAAGACGTCAAGGTGTGTAACTAATAATTCTAACTATGGACAGTTTCAAAGCAACAACATAAACAAACGTACTGTGCATACTGTATGAGCTTTTCTGGCCCAAACTTAACTTCCGGTACACATCCGCAAAAATGGTGTCCTTGCAGATTATTTCTTTTAATGTTTGTTTACCTGTGTGTATGCATAATCTGAGACATACTATAACATTTCGCAATATATAGAACAGTGATATAAGTAAATAAGTAAATTACATTAGATAGCAAGTTAATTTAAATACAACAAAGTTATACGACCCATTCAACAAATTTGCTTATTTAATACTATTATTATACAATCAAATATGAATTAATGCTAATATAAATGAAATAATGCCAATTTGCCTTATTTAACATTAGAAAGGTTAGACCCTATCTCACTGAGCATGCGGCACAACTCCTTGTCCAGGCCCTGGTAATCTCAAGGTTGGACTACTAAAATGCTCTCCTTGCTGGTCTTCCTGCAAAGGCTATCAAACCACTCCAGCTGGTTCAGAACGCAGCAGCCCGCCTCGTCTTCCGACAGCCCAAAAGGGCTCATGTGACACATCTCTCTCCACTGGCTACCGGTTGAAGCCCGTATCAGATTCATGTCACTAATGCTTGCCTACAGGACTATCACTGGATCTGCACCGGCATACTTTCACACCCTCCTACACTCCATCAAGAACCCTGCGTTCAGCAAACCAGAGGCGTCTTGTATTGCCTTCTCATAAGGGCATTAAATCGCTTTCCCGCTCAATCTCCTTCACAACTCCTTCCTGGTGGAATATTCTTCCTAACTCGGTCCGGTCAACCACATCTCTCACAACATTAAAAAAACTACTTAAAACCCATCTCTTCTGTGAATACTTGAAAGAAAAATGAAAAAAAAACCCACTAACCCTCTCTCTTTCTCACAACAGATAGTGGTGCAGCTTTTGTTGAAACTAGTAACTTTGTATTAGCACCTATTGTATTATTGCTCCTGTATGACATATCGCTTATTGCTCCCTGAACTTTCTGTAAATCGCTTTGGATAAAAGTGTCTGCTAAATGACTAAATGTAAATGTAAATAAAATATAACTAGTTATATTATTAGCTACTAGCAAGGGCGATAAACAAACACAGAGAAGTTAACTTCGAGCCAGGCATGTGCGTCCGATGAAACCGTCTATAATAAATTCTAATTCTACAAAAATTCTACAAAATTAAATAAAAATAAAAATCATGAAATAAATTGTATTTATTTTTTGTTATTTTTTAATTGTATTTTTTAAAATGCTCAAATTCTATTTGCATTGGTGGAAAACAGGATTCAGCATGTCTATAAGTAAACTATAGCATGTAAAATTTTGTTTTGGTCTTCTCAGGCTAAAGCGGCCCTGATCAGCAGTATGACCGCAATGCGTCAAGAGTGTGAAATGCTCAAGGAGCAACTGGAAGAGGAGCAAGAGAGTAAACAGGAACTACAGCGTCTCGTCTCCAAACTCAACAGCGACGTCACACAATGGAGGAGCCGGCATGAAGCTGATGTCATCCAACACAGTGACGAACTGGAGGAAACCAAGTATGCGTCGTCATCAGAAACATACCAACACACACAGACTTACACAAGTGGCACATATCCTGGATCAACTTCCTTCATTTTTCCTGTAACATTCAAAAATGACCAATTACAGTGCTGTTTATAAAGGGTTCATAGGATTGTTTTTCCAGGAATCCTGAAACATGGTCCAGAGACATGTTCTACATTTACTTCCTTCAGACATTATCAGACATAAATATGTGTTGCAGGAAGAAGCTGACGGTTCGACTGCAGGAGGCAGAGGAGGCAGTGGAGGTCACGCAGGCCAAATGCTCCAGTCTAGAGAAAACCAAACAGAGACTGCAGGGAGAGGTGGAGGAACTGTGTGTTGATCTAGAGAAGGTATGAGCACATCACTTTTCATGCAAACTGTATACATTTAGGAGTGTCGCAATATACCAGTATTGACAATAGCAGTGTTATTGATATTTGATTGCATCCATTTAACATTGTGCCTTAAAGCGACAGTTCACCCAAAAATAAAAATGATGTCTTCATTTATGATGAACACAGAGAAGGATATTTGGAAGAATGCTTGTAACCAAACAGTTCTTGGCCACCATTGACTCCCATAGTAGGAAAAAATACTTTATACATTTCTTTGTTCTGTTTAACACAGAAGAAGATATTTTGAAGAATGTAGGAAAGCAAACAATTCTGGGGCACTTTTGACTACCATTGTCATTTTTCATACTATGGTAGCCAAGAACTGTTTGGTTACAAGCATTCGTCCAAATTTCTTTCTCTGTGTTCATCAGAACAAAGACATTCATGCAGGTTTGGAAGAACTCAAGGGTGAGTAAATAATGACAGAATTTATATTTTGGGGTAAACTTTTGCCTTAATAGCCGACAGATAATCAGATGGGTGTTGACAAGCAGACAGTTTTTGCAGGGTAACAATTTCTCCACGCAGTTGGACTAATAACGATCTTCTCCAGGCGAATAACGTGGCAGCAGTGCTGGATAAAAAGCAAAGGATGCTGGACAAACAGTTAAGTGACTGGAGACAGAAGTGCGAGGAGCTGGTCGCTGAAGTGGAGAACTGTCAGAAAGAGAGCCGACAGCACGCCGCGGAGCTCTTCAAGCTGAAAATGGCTCATGAGGAGGCCGTGGAACAGGGCGAGGCTCTGCGAAGAGAAAACAAGACCTTACAGGGTAACACTGGCACTCAGAGTATCATTTACTCAACATAAATACAACCACTTGCCCCTTACGATTGAAACGTGCTATAATTGTGTATAGTCAGCTGCAAATATGACTTGACCCCAAAAAAATTCTAACAAAAGGTTTCTCAGTGATTTACAGTAGTATCAGATGTACTTAAAAACATACTAAAAGTTTACCAAAGTTTGAAACCAAGAAAGGCCCCATTTTCAAAATGGTGGCCGTCAGGTCCTTAAAATTACCATTACTCCTTTGTATTCCTCCTAGACCAGGAATACTGGTGCTTGATACTGTACATGTTTTGGCCATGTAATATTCTCATTGGCATATTTGCATGATAGACAAGTGATTACAAGTACAACTATATATTAAAGCAATTGGTTACAAGCATATTTATGTGAAAAATAAGTACAATTTCCCTTAAGTAATTGCATATTTCTCCTTTCTCATATCGTTTTGCCTAGTGTTGGTGATTTCTGTGGTTCATAACCATTCTTTTGATTCCAATAAAGAATAAATTCATTAGAACTGTGTGGTACTGTAAAATTTGTCAAAACAGGGCTGCCACGTGAAGGTTCAGTTCCGCTAACCCCTTTTATTTTTTTGTGTTTTATTTTTTCATATATTTTTTATAATGCTTTTTTTGCCTTTTGTTTTTTATATATTTTTTAATACTATTCTTATTTATACATAACTTTTTCTATTTTCTTCAGTTGTTTCCTCTTATTCTGGTTTATTTTTTATACTTTTTTGAACTGTGACCTTCACTAGATTTACCATTAGTCGTCACACTCTTCCTCCCATATAGGTTGATTATAGTGATTCTCACAATTCCCAACTTGACATGGTCCACAAGCAGGCATGCATGGTAGTCCATATGCCCTGCAACTGCACCATTGTGTTCGGCAGGCAGTTGTGCATCTGTCCACCAGCAAATGGTGCCTAATGATGCCTTCCATCAGTGTGCCTATTGCACCAAGTAGGTTCATAAACGTATGAAAACCTCCAAGCATTAAGACTATGTTTTTAAGGGGACTACTCTGTGGTGCATCCATGATCATCTCTGCTGCTTTCCAATGATTGACCTGTACTCTGGAGACAAAACGTGTATTTTGTCCACCTTGGATTTTGTTTGTGACCTGGCTATCAATCACGATGCTCCACCCGTTATTACGTTTGATCAGCCACTGTACTGGAAAGCAGCAGAGATGATCATGGATACACCACAGAGTAGTCCCCTTAAAAGCATAGTCTTAATGCTTGGAGGTTTTCATACTTTTATGAACCTACTTGGTGGAATAGGCACACTGATGGAAGGAACAGGACTCAGGAACATTATGGAAGTTGTCTATAGATCAAATGCCGTCCAGCACATGATGACTGGAAAGTCAGTGCAAAGAGCTTTTCGTGGACATTTGCTGGTGGACAGATGTCTCAATCACCTGGTTGTGTACGTCATCGCCTCTTTGTACACTTGCATTGTTTATTCCATCAGCTCCCTTCTGATGAACCTCAACCACATCAGAGCCATCTCTTAAGTTTTTACAGCAAATAGGGCAAGTTTCTTGGTTTACAACAACATGACTCATGGTCAAAATTGCATTTGGAGTGTACTTTTTCCTCAAGCTAATTCAACAGTGTCATCCTCTCTTAACACACTTACATTGTTGGCCTTTTTCATGTGTTAGAAATCTGGGTGGGGGGGTGGAAGGTTTAAGTAGTCAAGGATGAATTTTGTTTGAGCAAAATTGTATACACTGTGCTGCCAACAACATTTCAATGAGGCAAGCAATATCAAATGTCAGTATTCTCTTCCACCATCTTCTGAATTGCTGAAAATTGTGAATTTAGTTTTGTTGGGTTTAGTATAATGCCACCTTTATACTAACAACATCTATAGAGGATGCATTACGATATGTATTACCTTATTCAAATTTAATTGAGTGACCATTTTAGAGGGTTCATACTAGGGCTGTCAACGTTAACGCGTTAACGCATGCGATTAATTTTTTCAAATTAACGCGTGAGAAAATATTTATCGCAATTAACGCAGCATCCGTTTGTTTTGACATCCTTTGTCTAGCGTTACATTATGTAATCACGCTCTTATTCGTGTACAGGCTTTTAAAAACAGTTGCTTTGACGCGTTCAATGGAGATAGACAGCTTCTAAACTGTGGGACGCGGCAAAACGCAACGCGAGGTCCAGTCTGGTGTGTACAGTAACGGCTGCGTCGGTGAATCTCTGTCAGACAGCGCATCCGTGTTAAGTTCTCTTTCGTGCTTGAATGGATACAGCCACACAAGATTATGTCAGAAAGCCCGTTTTGTCTAGCGTTTTCTTAAGCACAGACTTCAAGGTGTAAAATAAAATCTTAAATGAATGCAAAGTGTTGTGAAAATGGGAGTACGGAGACGGTCAAATCTGCGTACTAAGACAGCTCTTAAAGGGGCCACGTTCTTAAACGTGCTGCTGTGACTCCTGTCACTAATGTTAATGAAAGAACAAAATAAAAGAAGAAATCAATGTGATTTTATAGCTTTAATGAGAATTCTTCTGCATTTAATTTATAATTTAGCATTAAAGACTGTAAAGTGTCCTTCAATTTCCTACATGAGCTCTCAATTATACTGTTGAATGGCTATAATTAATGTTAAAATAATCAATTTAATAGAGACATCAGTTACAATACTAATATCAAAATGTTAGCTTTCATAAAATGATGCTGTTAAATAAATATGTTGTTTCTACATCAATTTGAAGATTAAATGTGAAATTATTAAAATGTAAAAGTATATTTTAAAATAAAATTGTTGTGTGCGATTAATCGTGATTAATCACAGAAAGAATGTGTGATTAATCCGATTAATTTTTTTAATCGATTGACAGCACTAGTTCATACACAGGCCTCTGTTCGGGCTAATTCAGAGTTGTTTATGATCAAAGTTATACAACTCCAATTTAAATTACTTTTGGGTGCAATAACTTTTACATTGAATGTCAAGTCTGTGTTTAAGGAAAAAATGTGTCCAAAACACGTACTGAGTAGGAGTTACATGACATAGGCTAAATCGTTTACATCTCTGGTTCACCCCAAACAAAGACAAAACCTTACAGTAATCTCACAAAATCATGTATTCCATAAGTTTGAAATCATGTCAGTGCAATTTAGAAAAGTCCAATGGATTCATAGACCCAGACAACATAGGGTTAGACACCAAGAGTACTTGGCTAGGTCAAATAATGAAGGAGTTAGGATATTTTAAGGGCTTCCTGCCCATCTTGGATGCCATCTTGAAAATTATACATTTCTAGTGGTCAAACTTTGGTAAACTTTTAGTATGTTATTAAGGACACCTAATACTACAAAAAACAGCTGAGAAACCTTTTGTTAGAATTTTTTTAGGGTTAGGTGGGTTTTTTCATATATGCAGCCGCCTAGTAGTAATTATAGAAGATTTGTTTATTTGAAGCTTTTTGTGAAGTGTGAATTCATGTCAAAACTAGGGCTGTCAAAATTAACGCGTTAATAACACGTTTATGCAAATTCCTTTTAACGGCACTAATTTTATTAACGTGCGATTAACGCAGCGCACATTTTCTGTTTGAACCTTGGCCTTGCCCGTAGTTTGAGTAAGTAAACGATGCAGCAGCAAACAGAAATGGAGAAATATATAAAACGATGTCTGATGGTTCTGTCGACAAGACTAAAGTGCTATCGACTGCATTTATTGTCGATGTGAATTAAGCTATCACCGCAGCACGTCGAGTTTAAAATATCACTTGAAGCGAAGCATACAACTGACTCAGAGAGCTCTCCTCCTCGCGGCAGACCACACTAGATTGTTTTCAGCAGAGACGGATGGACAACTTCACAAGCAACAGACTCACCACATCGATAGCTAAATGGGTGGCTACAGCATGTAGGCCAGTTAATGTAGTGGAGGACGAGGGTCTACTTGAAATTATTCGCATCGCATCTAACGATTACACATATGAACTACCTTCGAGAGCCACTGTTACAAGCAAGATTCACGACTCTTACGAAGAGGAGAAAGCGAAAGTCGAGGAGGCGATAAGACAAACACGGTTGCGCTCACCAGAGATTACTGGACTTCCCTCAGTAACCATAGCTACCTGGGGGTCACGGCTCATTATTTTGACACACACTGGAAACTACGGTCGCACGCTTTGACTGTCATGAAGACAGACGAGAGGCACTATGCTGACGTTTGCGCTGAGCACTTTCTGCAGGTAGCCAGACAGTGGAATATTGAATTCAAAATTAGCCCACTGACCACCGATAGTGCACGCAACATGATTGCCGCGGCCAGGCAGCTTCCGTTCGAGCATATGCCTTGCATTGCACACTGCCTCCACCGAGCTATCACAGTTGTGAAAATGTAAACATGCTTGTGTAAGTAAATAGCTCAGTGCAGAGAAAGAAGTAATGGGAACCTGTGTTTTTCCAGTTTTTTTTCATGTGTTTAATAGACATGTACAAGTTCTTTGAAAAACATCTATGACCTTTGAAACATGTCTAGTCTCCATGCTCTATGTTGAGTATGGTTTCACTAATAATAAACAATATACATTTGCATAAAGCATCAAAATTTGTCCATGCCCATGTTGATTAGAGTATTAAAAACTTGAAAAGTATTCATTTAAGGTACATTTATAATGGATAAAAATGTGCGATTAAGTTGCGATTAATCACGAGTTAACTCATTACAATCATGCGATTAATCGCGATTGAATATTTTAATCGATTGACAGCCCTAGTCAAAACTCATTTCAACACAAATCACAGTTGAGCTGAGCAAGCGTAATGTGGGACTGGAACCACAAAATGTCAGTCTTAATCCTTTTTTATGGGCTCTGTTTGCGTGGCTGTGGTTTTAAGACTGAACCATAATTAGTCGAGGTGAGGCGTCCAATGGAAACAAACTGACTCAATAATGGGCTGCAGAGAATGAAAGGTAGCTTAAGGTTTGGCACTTGCAATATTTCACTACAAACGTTATAACAATGTCTTATAGAAGTACAACAGGATTACATTTAGTTTTGCCCGTTATGTCGTGAATCGGGTTGAAGTTTTATCTGCCGTATGAAACATATATAGAATAAGATGCACATAGTAATACACTGTTATATTCATATAGTTATATTGTACATAGTTACTCTATGTAACGTCTTTTGTTCGGCGCTGTTGTGTTTCAGAGGAGATTACTGATCTTACTGACCAGCTCTCAGAAGGAGGAAAGAGCATCCATGAGCTTCAGAAGATGAAGAAGAAAATCGAGATGGAGAAGGAGGAACTGCAGGCGTCACTGGAGGAGTCTGAGGCAGCGTTAGAGGTGAAGAAGAAAGAATTTTAGGGATGCACTGACACCAGTATCGGTATCGGGCCCGATACTAAGCTCATGTGCTCGTATTCGTACTCGTAAAAATGCACCGATACCAAAGACTGACAGTTACTTACAGAACTAACTGAAATTTCTTGTGAAATTTGCTTTTGAAAGTTTGTGAAAAACACATCAAATAGTTTCTTTTTTCAAAATGTGTTTAATGTGTTGTTTGTAATTATGAAGCTAGTCTATTTTTATTACATTTACATTTATGCATTTTGCAGACGCTTTTATCCAAAGCAACTTACATTGCATTGTACTATACATTTTGTTTCTAACTATGTGCAATCCCCTGGGATCGGACCCATGACCTTGGCGTTGCTAGCGCCATGCTCTAACCACTGAGACACAGGAAAGCTGTTATCAGTCTCACTGTGTTGTGAAAAGGTACAGGCATTGGTATCGGCGAGTATCAGGAAAAAAATAATATAAATCACCTGTAATTATTTGAACTGATAGTATTGCTAACACACAAAATCTTTTCTATATTTTTTCATGTTTTATGTTTCTGTTTTCTTTTCGTTTTCCTTATTTCTATACTATTTTATGTCTCCACTGTCTGTTTAATGTATTGTCTGCAAAGCTGGTTTGCAACAATGAAAAGTTATGAAATGCCATAAATAGAATTAATTGGAATTGAATTACTGTACGTTACATTGCAAAGCCTGTGCAATTTAGGAGATTACTACTAATTAGTAAATTAAAAAAACAGTATTCAAAATATGACACATTTCTCAAATGGCGGCACCATCACTAGGAGGTTCACTAAAAAGTCTCTTAGAATAAAAAATAACTTTCTCCTGTCAGGCTTGTCATGTTTTCTGTGAACAAATGTCCCCCTCATTTGTCAACTTTGGACACTTTTATCACAAGCTGATAAAATGAAACAGGTGTGAAGCTGTCAGTTGAAAAAATAGGTGAGGGAAACATCCTCATGATGTATCAGCTGACCCCTGTGACCTTCTGACTGTCGGCTGATGGATGGAGATGGATGACTGTTAAACTGAATGGAGTAGGTAATGGTGATGCTTAGAGGGATGTTGAATGGAGGAGGGTTGGTGTACTTGTGCTCTCAGACAGCAGTTAGTTGAGGAATTTTGAACAGAATCTTCTACCGTTATGAATACTTGCTTAGATTTGCTCTGTGTTTGTATTTTACAGGCTGAGGAGACAAAGGTTTTACGTCTTCAGCTGGAACTGTCTCAAGTTAAAGCAGACATGGATCGCAGACTGCAGGAGAAAGAAGAGGAGTTTGAAGCCACCAGGTACCTACTGGTCCATGTTCCCATCCCTACATTCCTAGAAGTATCATATGATTCTTGAGCCAAGTGGATTTAAATAGCATATTCTTTTCTACAAATAACTGTGAAGTAAACATTTTTGTATTTAAAACGGTGTTTGTGTAAAACCAGCTAAATTTGGTTAGAATTTTGGTTAAATACTACTAGACCAACACTGTTGTGAAGAACAACTAAAATAAAATGTCAAAAGTTTGATAATAACGTATTTTAGTTATATGATAACTAATAAATAAATGCTAAATTAAATAAAAATTGCAGCTTTAAATTCTGTGTCAGCTATGGCACCAATAAATCCTGGCTCATCCTTGGTGTCCAATCTTGGGATTATGCCTTTCAAAAATATCTTCAGCTTCTAATGCATGTTTCCATTTCCGTTCTTTAACTGTGTTTTTCCATCTTGTCCTTTATATTCTATATTTTCACTAACATGGGATAACCCCTTTGGTAAGTAACTAAGTTGCATCTTCTCATATCTGCGGCATACCTCATCTTTCCAAATGCAACTTACATCTATTTGCTTCTGTATGCCAACCATAAACTTAGCAAAAACTCATGTACTACATTAACTGTACTACAATTTAATTGTTTTGCTACTTTTAGAAAGAGCCACCAGAGGGAGCTGGAGTCCCTGAAGGCCAGTCTAGATGTGGAGGTGAAGGGCCGCACGGAGGCAGCCCGTGTCAAGAAGAAGATGGAGAGTGACCTTAATGAGCTGGAGGTCCAGGTGGACCAGCTGAACAAGAACAACGGCGATCTAATGAAGAACGTCAAAAAGATGCAACAACAAATTAAGGTCTACATATTGCCTCTTATTATAATTGTTGAAACCATAATGCACGTCAGAATCTATTTAGCCCTATATACATAGATATGAGCATATATTAAGGTCTGCCTTTAGGGGGCAGGTTTTGGAAACCAAGAACATCATCTGGGACCCACTAAGCTCATCAATGCACAATTAAATAGTGTATTGCACACAACATCAGCAAAGAAAGATGCCCGCAGACCTTAAGTAACCTTCATTCAGTGTCTCCCACAGGACCTCCAGGTACAGCTGGAGGATGAGGCACGCATACAGGAGGAACTAAGAGAGGAGCGGACTCTTCTGGAGCGCCGCTGCACCCTGCTGGTTACTGAAGGAGAAGAGAGTCGTGCCTCATTGGAGGCAGTGGAGAGGAGCCGTAAGGCCCTAGAAACAGAACTCCAGGATACTTCAGAGAAATACAATGATCTTGACAACCAGGTACACACCTTGTGGAGACGATGAGGATCAGAAATTATATGGGGCTAAGGGAAGAAATGTAAAAGAAAGTCACAAACACACCAAGTAATCTGTAATCTGCTATCTATCACTTTATATATTTCATATTATTCTATTGTAGTTATGTATCCGGTTATGAGTTTAGATTCTAAGCAGATACTGTAACCTATAGCTGTCAGCAATGCAAATAAATGAATTTCTTACTTAGTATTTTGTCTGGTTTTGCAGTACAAATATAAAAATAATTTAAACAGAGACATTTTCTTCAAAATCAGAATGACCTTAGATAACACAATAAATAAGTAATCAAAAATAGTTTATGGTTAAAAAGCAAAACCTGAGCAAAAATCTGCCAATAGAGTAACAAAAAATAAGATTGAATTACGTTTGACCTCTTAAGTACTTAATTCAAGATTTTTATTACCTCATTGGCAGATTTTTTTCACTTGTGTGTTGGGATAGGGTTTCTGAAGAATATGTCCCCTGATTTAGGAATTGTAGATATTTGATATTTGTATATGGAAAGCATTAATAAGACTAAAATATCAAGGAAATCATTATTGCAGTGAGATGCAATATCTGTATTTCAAGGAAAGTGATTATACATTCATAAAATACCCCTAAAAAGCTTCTGTGGAAGTCTCAATACCATTAAAAAATGGTCCGAATGCAATGACAAGATGTACCTCTGTCAACCTTTGATTGTATAACTGTATGTATAGAAAGTAACAATCACAGAAATTCTAATGGTGTCCATTAGAAAACCATCACAACCCAAAAGCTTTTTCCATTAAAACCATTACAAAATTCCTTTTTGGGCATTATTCCAATAGGATTTAACATCCCGACAACAGAATCCATGACATACCAGTAGACAACATTAATGTTTCTATTAAAACCATGCAAATCCCTTTAAAACCATTACAACTTCTTTAATGGCTTCTATTTTTTCACCCTGCTGAAACAACAATAGAAACAATTAAAGAAGTTGTAAGGGTTTTAAAGGAATTGGTTTTAATGGAAACTGTAATGTCTCTGTGGGTCTCTATTGGTAATTTGCCTGCAAAAAGGATTTTTGTAATGGTTTTAATGTAAAGGAGCTAATGGTTCATAATGGAAATCATTAGAATCTCTGTGATGGTTTCTATTGGGTTTCTATGGTTTTATTCAGCAGTACTTTAAGTACTGACAAAACCGTACGTTTTTTTTACCTTCAGTACTATTGTAATGTTGTGCTTTGTACTGTAATGTTGTCTCACTGTAGAATAAGACAAAACTGCTTGGAAATAAAGTTGATTTCTGAGACTGATGCAGAATTTCACCAAACTATCTATATCAGTATCGGCAGATATCACTCTGAATAATTGGCTATCGGTATTGGTGGAGAAATGTAGTATCGGTGCGTCTCAAATTTGATCCCTTTCTCTCCTGTGCAGTTACAGTCTGTATCCAGTGGAAAGAGGAAGCTGGAGGTAGATCTACAGCAGCTCACACAAGAACACGAGGAACTGCTGGGTGAACTGAGAACAGCCAATGACAAGGCCAAGAAAGCTGTCTGTGAGGTATTAGACATCTGTGGCATCACTTGCGAAGAACCCTTTTAAGCATCTCAGTCAGGATGTGTTTTTATTGCTCTTAGGACATGAATAACACATTTTTTTCACAGACTGCACGTGTGGCGGAGGAGCTGCGTGTGGAGCAGGAGCACACCATGCACCTGGAGCGGGTGAAGAAGGGCATGGAGGTTCAGATAAAGGACATGACCTCCAGACTGGATGAAGCTGAGCAGCTGGCCATGAAAGGAGGCAAGAAGATCATCCAGAAGCTGGAAGGCATGGTAAACGACGTTACCTAGTGTCCATCTTAATGGCAAATTCATCTCATTGAATGATTTATATCTTTTGCTTTGTCTGGAATTGTGGCATACACAGGTGAAAGAACTAGAGTTGGACTTGGACAACGAGCAGAAGCGGCACGCCGAGACGGTCAAGAACCTGCGGAAGAATGAGCGGCGTCTGAAGGAGCTGCTGTTCCAGTCGGAGGAGGACCAGAAGAACCAGCAGAGGATGCAGGAACTGGTGGAGAGAATCCAGATTAAAATGAAAGCTTATAAGAGACAAGTGGAGGAAGCGGTAAGACACTTGACTGAAGAGGTTGTGATTTGTATTGTGTCTATATTCATGGTGAAGCATAGTCTCATTGTAATGTGTGACTTTTACCTATTTACACATTCTACACAGGAGGAGCAGGCCAATATGACCCTGGCCAAGTACAGAAAGACTGTTCACGAGTTGGATGATGCAGAGGAGCGGGCTGACATAGCAGAGACAGCTCTCACGAAAATCAGGACGAAGCACAGGGGCAGCTTTGGCAAGGGCTACTAATCTGTGAGTCTGTCTATACGTATAACCTCATATAATCTTTATTCTCTAGTGATCTGCTTAAAGGTCAGTATCTCCAACACGTGGAGATTCACTGTACAATAAGCATGAATATCATTGGATTCGATTTCAAAGCATGACAGGAAATCAAGTGGCATGTGCAAGCGAATGGTACTAGACCAGGGTTTTTTTTTTTACCTTTTTTATTCCAAGGCTCCAGGCCCCCTTCCCACTCACAATTGTACTCTACACTGTAAAAAAAATAGTTTTATAGAATTTTACTGCTTTTTTTTACCGATTTTTCATGTATTTTTGAAATTACAGAAAAAGACAGCAAATTTACAACAAAAAAAGATGTCATTTTATAATGGGATTTTTTTTAACAGAGAAATACAGTAAAAAAACGTAAAATGACAGAAAAGACTGCAAATTTACAAGAACGTGTAATTTTACGTAAAAATTTTTTATATTTTATGTTTTTACAGTGTACCCAATAAAATATTTTAGGCTTGAAGTTAACTGGAAAATGTTTTTTCATTATAAAAATGGCCAAATATGAAGAAATATCTTCTTTTTATTTTTTATTTAATGTCTTTCAATGCTTAGCTTGTCTAATTTTAAATTATTAGTCATCTTGAGGCTCCCTTAGAAGTCAGCTTGGGCCCCCTTGTGCCCCCCCCCCTTTTAGCTTACTGGTCTCAAAATAATTTTTGTTATAGATGTATGAAGTAATTTACACATTTGGCAGACATACACTACTCACAAAAAGTTAGGGATATTCGAATTTCGGGTGAAATATATGGAAAATGTAAAAAGTTCATGCTACAGTCATATTGTATCATGAAAGTAGGGCATTTAAGTAGAAGCATGCAATAATTTCTTCATCTCAAACAATTTATTGAAACATACGCTAACAACAGTGGTGATTATACCTCAACAAAAAATGTCAATGTGGTGTGTCCTTGAGCATCAGTTACAACTTGACAACGATGTCTCATGCTGTTCACAAATCAACTTCTTGTCTTCTGAGGCATGGCATTCCACTCTTCTTGAAGGGCTTCCCACAGGTCATTGAGGTTCTGGGGTACAGGGTTATGAGCCCGTACACAACGACTCCGCTGATCCCATAGGTTTTCTATGGGATTCAGTCTGGAGGAAAGTGAAATCGGGCCTGTGTTGCTCGTGCAGAGGCACACTGATTGGATTAATGGTGTTATTCAACTCAACTCAACTTTATTTATATAGTGCTTTTTACAATTTTCATTGTTACAAAGCAGCTGTACATAAGACATATTGACTATAAGCAAAACAATTAAAGTTGTACCTGCAAAAACAAGAAAAAGTTGAAAACACAGAAGACAGACATACCCACACACAAAACACTCCACACACACACAATATGCACACGTACTAACACACATAGACATAGACACACACACATGGACGCACACAGACACGTACACAGACAAGTACGCACACACACACACACACACACACACACACAGTGAGAGCACACATTTAAGATAGAGAGAGAAGCACAGGTCAAACATAACAGACTTTAAATTCCTATATGCAATATTAATTAAGTAAAACTTTAAAATTCTAAAGCAGCCCCCCGGCCAGGCAAATAGTGCAAAAAACAGTATGCAAACGGTGGCGAGGAACCCAAAACTCTAATCGAAAAAAAAAAAACTCAGGAGAACCCAGGCCCAACCAGGGGATTCCAGTTCCCCTCTGGCAAAAGCTGCTGCCTCTGCACAAGCTCCAGACAGCTTGCACAACAAGGCTAAATAAAATAAATAAACTTACTAATAAGGTAAATTATAGTTTAAGATTATCATTAATAATCTAATAGCATTTGAAATTTTGTGGTGAAGACATGTCAGGTGACCGCGTCCTTCTTTATCCAGCTCTATCATCTCAGCTCTTGTCAGGTCGCCGCTTCCCATTCTCCGCTCTACCATCAGGTCAGGCCATGAAGACGTGTCAGGTGACCGCGTCCTTCTTTATCCAGCTCTATCATCTCAGCTCTTGTCAGGTCGCCGCTTCCCATTCTCCTCTCTACCATCAGGTCAGGCCATGAAGACGTGTCAGGTGACCGCGTCCTTCTTTATCCAGCTCTATCATCTCAGTCAGGTCACCGCTTCCTATTCTCCGCTCTACCATCAGGTCAGGCCATGAACTGCATCCTGCTCGCTGTGGTAACCTTGGAACAATGAGACAAGACTGGCTGAGAGTAGAGTACTGTTCTGCACTCTTTGATGCAACAAGTACATCAGTTGTGTTTTTGGTTCCCGTTGATTTAACTAATGCAGCCTAAACCCTCAGAGGATTTATATTATGGAAGAGTTGTGTATGCAAGATTAAAAAGATGCGTCTTTAGTCTAGATTTAAACTGACAGAGTGTGTCTGCCTCCCGGACAGTGCAGGGAAGACTATTCCAAAGTTTAGGCGCTAGATAGGAAAAGGATCTACCACCTGCACTTGATTTTGAAATTCTAGGTATTACCAACTGACAGGACGCCTGAGAGCGTAATGCACGTGAAGGACTGTAATACAAAAGGAGTTCATTCAAGTA